>NW_024870639.1:444033-501607 GCF_013358625.1 Macadamia integrifolia
CAACACCTTAACCCCTGTTGGGAAGGGTCGTAGCACGGGACGGTGAAAATCCTAAACCGCATGCTCTTATATGACAGTAGTACGATTGCATAGTGCCACCGCGTCCCATACCACGGGCCACCAATGCACTCGTTTCCAATCCGACTACGGCATCTAGTCTATTAATGCATTATGCACAATGATGTAAACATCCATCACATAAGCATCTCATCACTTGGCATTTAGAAAGTAAACATAGCACACATGCATAACAATGTGAGGATGACTAATCTACATAGCATATTCATGATGGCATGACTAGACTAGATACAATTAAATGAATGCCAAACAATGCCTTGAAACAAGGCCAAACGTCCTCTCCCCACTTGTAGTGTACAAGGATTCCTGTTCGGTACGGGTGAGATCCGGTGCGAGAAGCGTAGGATTTGGTGAACCTAACATGAGTGAGCGGGGTTAGTATGTCACCATTTTAGGATCAAAATTAACGAGATCCGATGACAAAATCATGTTTAGAACATTAAAAGAAGGTCACACGTCCGATTTGGGTCCAATCGAATGTAAAAATCACATTCAGAACCTCTCAAGTGGGTCAAACAGGTGGCCCACCTGTCTGGCCCACCGGTTGGCCCATCGGTTGGCCCACCGGTCTGGACTGGTGGGAAGGTTGGCCCACCGGTTGGACCACCGGTTTGGCTTATCGGTTGGGCCAGGGGGCCTGCTAAGACTGGTGGGCAGGGTGGCCCGCCGGTTAGCCTACCGATCTGGCCCGCCGGTTGTGTCCGAAGGCCCTGCCCTCTCAGGCGGGTGCCCATAGGCGGGCCAGATGGCCCACCGGTCTTGGCGGGAAAACTATTGTTTCTTCCCAACTTCCTCCATTCTTTGGGGATTCAAGTGGGGTTTTTTCAAACCCATTCTTCACACATTTAATGTCTTATAGGATGGTTCTAACCTAGATCTAGGTTATATTCAAGTGATGGGAAGCCATCTTACCTTCTTTGCTCAAGAACACCTTCAAACCCTCAAAATCACTTCAAACCCACAATCCTTCTCCAACCTTATCAATACCTCTTCAAATCCTTCAAGATCAACACATAAATCATCTATTAAACCTTAGATTCATCATTTCAAAGGGGATTTACAAGATCTCAAGAAACCCTATTCGAATTAAGGGTTTTACTTGGGTATGGTGAATGTTTAAGGAACCCAACTTTGCTTACCTCCAAATGTAGATCTAGAGTTGAAGATCACTCTTCCGGCGTCGGAATGGGAAGATTAAGCTTCGGCGCCGCTGAAATCCTTCTCTTCTTCCTCTTCCTTCTCTTCCCTTCTTCTTCCCTTTCTTTTCTCTCTCCTCTTTACTATCCTCACCAACGTACGAGTGTCATAAATGAAAAGAAAAGAAAATCATAATTACTATATATATATATATACTTCTTAATTAACTACTAATTCACATGGATGGGTCACTCAGGTGGGTGGGTGCGCCCACCTAAGGGCCAAAACTTGGGATTTTGACAGAGTTCGGGCCCCGGCGTGACCCCACCCCTGGCATACGATGTAATATATGTATACACCTTAATATACGGCAACAATACCTGCTTTATCCGTACATGGCCTTATGATAGGTGCATGTACACGGCTTGGGTACTCCCGTCTCTTCTGGCACTGGCTCGGACTTGTCGGGCCAGTCGGTGTTTAAGGTCACCCTTGCCATCATAGTCCATAAGGAGTCCGCTCTAACTCTCTCCGGTTCGGGTCCTGCATAGTTAAACCGGGTCAACCGTGTAATCAGACCGGGTTTAAGAAGTAGGGTATTACGTAAAGCCTTTTGGATACTCTTACTTATGAATGCATCATGTCAAAATCTCAAGTTTTATATACTTTCAGCTTTTATGTGAAGTCTTTTAAGTTTTCCCCAACCCCTTGTCCTATTATTGGTTTCTACAGGGTTTATACTTGCATATTGTGTGTGATTAGAGCATCGCGCTCTGATACCACTGTAATCACGTCCCGTTCCCATAGAACCGGATCGGCGATTGAGTTCCCTCCAGGTAGCCCAAAAATCATCAGGATAATCTGATACAATAACCACAACACAACAAGCCACAAATAACAAGGAATATAATATTGTAATATAGTGGAAGTCTTGTTGTATATAAATAAAGGAATATAATATTGTAATACAATGGAAGTCTTGTTGTATATAAATACTTGTAAATCTTCATATATTATTGAGACCCAAATTATTATACATAGTATATCTACATATGGGTCCGTAGGCATAATATGTACACAAGAAATAACAATTTAACTATCAAGAGCACAAAAGGGAAATATACCAAATGAATCAAAAGAGAATCGTAAATAGGAGTCTACTACTGTTGCCCTGCAAAATAGCTCTCACATGGTTATCCGCATCCGTGGTCAAATCCATCTGGGACCCACCAATCCCCCATTGGAGGTTCATCGATGGACCTAAAATGGGTTCCTCTATGGAGTAACCTACAAAATCATTTAAAAAGATGTGTACACGAGGGGTGAGCTCACTAGTTCAGCAAATGAAAAGAAAGACTCACACAAACAGTTGCAGTCAAATGATACTATGTACAGTGTGATTCATTTTAATCATATTTCACCTAAGCAATCATTACTAGGTCATAGGTTACATGCTACTCACAACTATAGTACGCATCTGCCCCAAGTACGAGACGCGTCCTCCATCCTGCGATAAGCCTATAGGGTTGTCGAAGAACGCTCGTTGTGAGTACTCGAAAAAGTCGTGAGTACTCAAAAAATTAGATCGTGGTTAAACCATAACAAAAAATTAAACTGTATTATTGGCCCCCTGAATATATCACCAAGGTTTTCACAATTGTCCTAATGATCAGCCATACGTACTTCTAACCACCACAGCGATCCACGATTGATGCTTTCCCTCAGTGATAATCCAACACGTAAAACCCTATTGAGAAGTGTCGTAGCACGAGAAAATGTGAAATCCTAACCACATGCTCCTATATGAGATAGTACGATTGTATAGTACTTCCACGTCCCATACCACAGTGTATCAATGCATTCGTTTTCAAGCCGACTAGGACATCTATTCTAGGAATCACACACATGTCCGATAAATCATCATCATAATCCATTATTAATAATCTATGCTCAAGGTTCATAGCAAGTAACAATTATTAGGAATATAAGGATACAACATGTTCACTTCTAAATGCATCCAACATCAATCAAGCATATGCATGAGAATGGCATTCATGATGTCAAGTTAATATATGAATGAATAAGATGTAAAAAACACTCCCAAAGTAAAATCAAAATCCTCTCCCCACTTACCTATTCTTGTAGGAGAATATGCACTCACAATATAGGTAAGATCCGAAGTGAAGATGAATGTCTCAAACCTAACACAGATAGGAATATAGAATAAGTCCATTTCAAAATTATAAAAAGACGTAAGATATGGTTACGATGCGTATAATAACATGAAGAAGGTTGTCAATGAGTTTGAGTTCTATCGGAGCTCATTTGGGCTACAGGTGGGTCATAAAGGTGGGTAGGTGAACCCACCTATGTAGTCTGCTCAGACCTGTGGATCATACCGGCAGGTCTTGTACCCGTCGGTAGAACTCGGGGTTAACCCATAATTGGTGGGTGCTACCGACGGGTCATGGTACCCGCCGATCTTAACCGCTTGTTGGCCCAGAAGCCCAAGTAAGACTGGGGGGTCACACTGGTGGGTCTGACTACTCGCCGGTGCTACCCACTAGTGTCCTATGGGTTTTGCTATTCTTCCACCCTTCTTCATCCCACCTAAGGTTGTCAATCGGTCCGGAACCAGGTGTTCGGTCAAGTTTCGATTTCGGTTCCAAGGACTATTAGTGTGATCCAGAACCGGACCAAGTCCTGTCTCGGTTCTAAAAATTGGTACTTGTACCTGACCTATCCAGTTTCGGTTTGGTTTTGGTTCCTATTTGGGAACAAGCAATAAAGGGCAAAGATCCCTAGCTCAATGGCCCATTAAGATTTGTCTCAAATGCCCAATTATCTACAATATGGTAGATTGGATGAGTGCCAACATTATATCTATAGATAAACAACAATAATTTTCAAGTTTCGTTTCAAGAAAAAACACATATACATTAGAAAGATAAGAAAGCTCATACGAAAAGTTGCAACGCTGTTGAAGTTTGAAAATCAAACAAGTGCAACATTATAGGAGATGGAAAACCAACCTACTATAATGTTGTTGAGAAGAATCAACCGATTAGCCTTCGAAAAATCATGAAAACAGAAGAAGGGAAGCTTTCAGCCACTACAACTTTGTCTAAGATAGAGAGTCGCTGCTATGCTAATAATCGTGAGAAGAGGATACATCAAACTTGAAGAGTTATAGCTAAGTAGATTATTTAACTCACGGTTCATGAGTCCTAAGACAAAAAAAAACTAAAAAAAAAAAATAGGATTTTACAGTTGGACTATAATGATAATTCTAGAAGACAATTTATCATTTAGGTGATTAATTATGTCGGTTTACATATAAATTACGTCAAATTTTTAGTTAAAGAGGAAAAAGTGACATTAAGTTATTTGGTCTGGTTTTGGTTAGATCCATTGATTCTTGGCATAAATCTAGATCCGAACTGAATCGATTTATCAATACTTATTTTAGATCTAGGATTTAACCGTATTATAATGGGTTGGATTCGATTCATGGGATTCGTTCCGAAACTGGATTCGATTTTCGGATTTGGTTTCGATTTGACACCCTTGATCCCACCTCTTGGGAACCCAAGGGGGTTGTTCCCACTTCATCTCCCACACATTTTAGGTTTCATAGATCTAAGTCAACATCAAGGTTTTGGGGAATGAAATCATACATTGGCTCAAAAACCCCAAAACCTAAGATCTCTTTTCCAAACTCAAAATATCACCTCAATACCTCCAAATCTTTGTATTCCTTCCTCAAACCTTCAAAGAAATCACACAAGGGTTCCATTATCTCTTTGATTTGACCACACACAAAAGGGTTTCATCACATCTCAAGGGTTTATGGCGTTAATTACCTCAAAATGTAGAACTCAAGGCACTAGATACTATTCGGGCGACGAAAAGGTAAGACCGGGCGACGAAAACCAAGGGGGAACCTTTTTCCCTCTTCCTTCTCTTCTTCTTCCTCTTTTCTCCCCCCTCTTTACTCCTCTCACCATACTTGTTGAAATCATAAATGAGAGAGAGATATATAAATGCTATTTATACCCTAGTGTTTTAAATATCTACCAGGGCTTATTTGGTTTTGCCCCCTTTATGGACCAAAACACATTAAATCGCGATTTCGGGTGAGATAACGACATTATCGGACACACGTGATTTCATTCCGGTGAGGAACCCGAAATACACATGCTCACCAAAGTTGGGCCTGTTGGGTCCACATTTCCCCCACATGTGGGTCACACTAGTGGCTCTCGTACCTACCAGTGACCACCCACCATTTAGTCAATACAAGGCCAACATTGATGTATTTTGGTGGGGAACGGGTCTATACGCCCCATCTCACTCTTGCCATGTGTTGTGGACTAGATTCTCATTATCCAACAAGATATCATACCTTTCCTATTCGTACATGGCTTTATGGTATGTGCAAGGGTACCGGCTCAATCTTATCCGACCACCCCGCATTTGATGTCACCCTTGCCATCATACACCATAGGGCACCCATCTCAACCCTTTCTGGTTCGGACCTTGCAAGACCAAACCAAACCAACCGATCAATAAACCAGGTTTAGAGAGCAGGGCTCTACATGTATTGTGAATACCCATTTAGGGCTAACATGGTTAAGTTTATAATTGGGTCGGTCAGTCTCGAACTATAATCGAGCTATCATAAATGGACCTTAGCTGGGCTACAAACCTGATTATCCGTAAACAAGTCTTCCCAATGTCAATGCAATAGTCAAAGTACTCAACAAATGTCTAAGATTTAACCACAAAAAATTTCTTCGATTCTTTGATATTCCTCCTTCCCTGCCATATTAATCAAACAATCGTTCCATAGCTTTTAGAATCTTATGCTAATTCACACTATATATTCTAAGGGATCATCCACCATGGCTAAAACTTTCAAAATTGTTATTTTATGTGTACTTAAATTTTTTTTTCTCATCTTAGAAAAACTTTAGGAGAAGTTAGAATTATCTTAAAAACCATTAGTCCTCATAATTGATGACCAATTGCCTTTCCTACGTGAGCACCATATAGTCCTTGCGCCTCTATTCTCTTACCCTAGTCCAGTCGGACTCCGAAGATAGAAATTGGAATCCAAAACTTTGAAGAAAGTTGTTGAAATCTCCAAGTAGACGATTTTATTTGTCGTCTTTCTAGTCCTCTGTATGGTATTGGTTGTTGTGATTCTTGGAGAATCATATCACCGCCACCACATCATTGACCCACGATGGTTGAAGTTAAATTGGGAAAACTTACGCTGTTGGTGCACGAGAAGGATCTCCATAAAATCACTCAACGGATGGGAATGATTGAAGACTTGAAGGAAGAAGTAGTGCAACAAAGCCAAAGGGAAAATGGAAAATGAAGCAAATGGGTTAGGGTTTTTAATTTTGGGCTTTTGCTTTACTTTTCAAATTTATTGGTGGAAAAATGGGGATTTCAAGTAGTACTAAAGAGGTCAAGCTAGGTCGGGCTAAAAGGAGTCGATTAATGCTAGGCTTTTAAATGTGTTGTACTACCTAGATAAATGCCTGACACGTTTATTAATCGGGCTAGTCTAGGTTGGACTCGATTAGGCTTAGAATTGACACCTCTATCTATACCAACTTGGTGTGCAAGTTTTGCATAAAATATGATTAAGTGGCGCTCAAAACATATTAAATGACCAACCAACTCAGCTTGGAAATAACAAAACTCTTCGAAAGCACTTTCAATTGTTGATTTCATATATTCTATGAATGCTTTGAAAAGAAACAATAGACACCAAAGCTACTCCCAATATACAAAATCATGCTTATGAGGACTCGTCCATCACCGTGCACAACTTTCCAAAGGATGACAAAAATGAGGTGTTTATAGAATGCTTATTTTTAATTGACGATACCCTATAGTTGAAAGTAAAAGATTTAACTCATTTTATTAAGGAGTGAGCAAAAGCAATTCTAAAATCTTGTTTAATGATATGAATGGATAGAGTGGATTCAAACAACTACCAAAAACATACAGATATAAAATAGGGATCAGATAATGTCAACCAGCTATAACAGCTTCCAGTCAAAGTCGATAGACCTATCCAACAATTTGATAACTCAAACGCAGTAAACCAGATAAGGGTACATACCTTTTCGAGCTAGATACAACAAATATGATGAATAATGAGTGTCAATGCAGTGAATCAGATATTCAGATTGGATTAAATATCTTCCAAGCTAGACACAATAAATATGATGAGTGGAAATCAGTGGTTAAGATAGCAAATAGCCATTCCACCACAGATGATGTTATTTGATCGAACAAATGAGACATTCCATGGCCAAACATGCAGGATCCCACAATTTTTTGGGAATGGACACCCTATTTGGCCAAATATAGCCTTGAAAAGTAATGCTAAAGTCGCACTCCAAGGCATCTCCGTCTCAAATATGTATTTAAAGTCGTGCTCTAGGGCTTCTCCATTTCAAAGGGCATTGAAGTTGCGTTCTTTGTTTTGTAGCTCAGTTGGATAAAGGTGAGTACTCTTATTTTTCATTTTTCTTCTTGTATATTATTTTGTAAAGTATATCATGAAACTATATGGCTTGAATGTTTGAGTAGCATATTAACAGATTGAAGTTTGGATTAATCAGGTGGATCGAGGTGTCTTAACACTTAAATTTATCCGTTGTCTGAAATGAACTCACTATTTGATCGGATTAGTTCAGATGGAATCAATAACTTTATTTGTGGGTCTTAGATTCTAATGCATGTATTGATTGTGTTATTGAGAATAGACCTTTCCACACTTCTATTCTCACATGTATGTGTTGGTGATTTTCAAACTTGAAAAAAAGTCTATAAAAAAGTACTGGAATTAGAATCATCATAAAACCTTGAAAAACCAAAGGGAGAATCCCATACATTGTAGTCACAAGATAAGATGGGGAAAAAGTTTGGCTGCAACTATTGACAGCCAAAGAAATAAAATATTCACTTCTCCCTAGGGTTCACAAATACTCTCCTAAGTTATAGTATTTTCCAAAATGTCTTTTTAGATTCCATATCTTTGATTGCCATAGGTGGCTGCAATCCCGGACAATAGCTAAATTTCGTCCATAAGATGACCCATAAAATTTTACATATGACCCATCAAAGGAGTCTAATAATTCCAATAGTTGGTTCATAAAAGGGCCTCTAGCATTGGTATGGTGGAACCTTTTACCATTTTTGTTATGAAAATGATTCATTACATGGCGAAACTATGAAAGGCATTCCATGGTCCATCTATTTTTTCTTTTCATGTGACAAGGTGATATGGTAACTCTAATTGATATATATAGAGAGGGTTGAAATTTGGTTTGGTCACTTATAAATTTTGAAGCAAAATTAAAAAGTGTCTCCTTATGTATTGTCAATATCCTTTTAATTTGAGGTTATCCATCAGTATTCAACAAATTTTCGATTTCAATAATTTTTTAAAATGAGAAAATCTTATTGTACCAAAGGTTAGGAAAAAAAAAGTCATAACTTACTTTTGTAGCCTTTTGGTATGACACAATGTTTTTTGGGAAAGGATTGGGTACATCGTCAGGGTGCTTTGCATGTGCCATCTTCTCTCCTCTCTTCTCTCCTTAGATAAAACTCCCTTGCCCTCCTGTGTCCAATCCTATGATTGGTGTATACTGATATGATGTATGCTGCTAATTTATCGTAAGCTCGTGACATGCCTAATTCTTTTTTTTTTTTGACGAGGATAAATCCTATCAATTATTTATTTATTTTATTTTATTTATTAACGAAGGTCTGGCTAGTCCCGCAAGCCCATACTGACCCCATAACCGTAGAGATAGGGTCATACCAGAGTTAAATGAGAATAATTCAACTTTCACTAAAAGCAGTGAAGAGCACTAAACACCCCATGTGAGTGACCCAATGTGTTTCGAGCGGGAGTTGAACTTAAGACTTCCGAATTTACAGCTCGTACCAAGTTCATTACTCACCAACTGCGCTACCCCCTTGAGTTAAATCTTATCAATTCTATACATGTCTAATTGTTTATAAAATATACATTCTTTAAATAATGGTAAATCACTTCTAAATTATTTTGAAAATCTTATTTTATTTATTTAATTTATTTTAATTTTTTTTATTTTATCCTCATTCCTCACATTAATTAACCCCCTAAAGGCCTAAACCTGTCAGTGGGTTGTTCACCCACACCACCGCCCCAAACCCCAAAAAAAAAAAAAAAAAAAAAAAAAGACACTTCTTTGGGTTCCAGACTTCCATCGTGGACTTCTTTTCTAGGAGCATACAACAAAACCAAATTGAATCGAACCAAACTGGAGCCCGCGTCCTCTACAGCTTGTTACCCGGTTCGGCTTTTGTCAAAGAGTTACGTAATCCTGTTTCAGAAAGCGAGCGCGACTGCGCGAGAGGTATCAAAATCCTTTATTTTTTTCATTCATATTGTTTCTTGTTTTGTTACCAGAACGCGACATGTGGACAATAAAGAGATCAACGGTCAAGATTGGGTGAGAATTATTACATCTAGTGCGTTGATCTTAAAATTGTCCACGTGTCGCGTTCTGTAGATAGCAAAATAAGGAAAAACAGGGATGAGAAAAATAGAGGATTATTTTCCAGAGAGGTAGAGAGATCGATTTGCTTATTCCGAATCTCTCAAGGAAGAGAATCTTCCAAAACTCTGAAATCAAGGAGAAAAAGTAAGGGAAGCGAAGAATTGGATGAGAAGAAGCGAAAATGGAGGGCGAAGAGGAGCGGCAGCTGAAACAAACAATGGAGGATGAGAAGAGAAATAATAAGAGCTCTGTTGTTATAAGGATCCCTACACACGAAGAGGTCTTCGAGATTTCTCAGCCAAAACCTCCTCCTTCCCTCTTCCGTCCCTCTTCCTCATTCTCTGAAGCCTTTTCTTTCTTAAAGAACACCGAATTCTACACAGCTCCACCTGAACCACCACAGCCTTCGCTGAGGGCTGATAACGACACTTCTAGGTAGACTCTTGACATATTATTAGGAAATTAGATTTCTGGTTGTCTGTTTGAAACTGACATGCTCTGCAATTTTTTCTCCTGTAGCCAAAGCCAAATTGCACAAGCAGAAGCTCCTCCTTCTTCTTCATCTTCTGCTACGGCTGCCGTTGGTGGTGGTGGTGGAATTTCTGCTTCTGTTCCCTCTTCTTCTTCACCACATGTTTCTGTTCAGAATCGCAATGCTATTCTTGTAAGCCATCGGCAGGTTAGTATGCTTTCTGGTATGATATGGTACTGGGTAGGGTCCATTTTGTTTTTATGACTTTAATCTATGGAATTTCATATGAAAAAAATGACTTTAATCTTTGCAAGCTTTCGTTTTGTTTGTATTTACGAAAATCGAAGCGTTGGGGGCTCGGGCGGATGTTGGCAGGGAGGGGAAGGCCAACTGTCTAGTAAAAAGTTCATTGTTAGCGTGACTTTTCGTGTCTAATATGGATTGTAGCTCTTACTAGTTCTAGATATGTACTAGGGTTCCCTAGGTATGTTGCTAGAAAATAAAAGCAACTTCTTTTATAAATTAGAGAACATGGAAATTATCTATTCTGAAGCTGTTTAAGGCTGGATTTTTTCAATGCACTCACTCTCTCTCTCTCTCTCTCTCTGTCTCTCATGGAATGTTAAAGCTGCCGTAGCAGTTTGAGGGTTTTGACATATATATTTTTTTCTTTTCCTTAAAGTCGGTACTCAATTTGATGTATTTGTAGTTCTTCTTAAATTTCATACTTCATAGCTTGACTTTCCTGTTTTCTGGGTTGCACAGAAAGGAAACCCCTTATTGAAACATATCCGAAACGTGAGATGGATGTTTGCAGATGTTGTTTGTGATTATTTGCTGGGCCAGAACTCATGTGCTCTGTATTTGAGGTCTGTACTTCTAAGCCATTTTTAATTCTGCGTACACTTGAATTGAATGCTCAATTTTATGCACTTCTTCTGTTAATCCTTCTATACAAGTTAAAGAATCAGTTACTGGCCTAGTGTTGACGATCCCATGAAATTAATATGACTAACTTGGGTACTGCCTAAGTTAGATGAGGTCACCACGAGTTGTGCTCATGTAGGCTACCCCTGAAATTATACTGGTTGCTTTGTTAAGTTGAGACAGTTTGACTGAATCCACTGGGTTTGAATAAAATGTTTTGGGGGAAAATTGAGAAGCATGAATCTGTAGTTGGTACTTTACCCTTGATAAGGGCTGAGAACTATCTAGGCAAGAGGTGAATTCCTGGTGGTGCGGAGCATTTGAGAAGAAAAGCGGAGTGTTCTAGAACTAAGGCACTTGTGCTATGGGTTGTTAGATTAAAAGAATCTCAAAGCATATTTGGGAATGGCAATGGGGGTCATATACCCATCCAAAGGTCTTTAGTTAAAAGTACAACACTGAATCTACCTCTTTCTGTCAATCTACATAAAGCCTGTTTCTGTGGCAGAAAATTGGAGTAACATGATGGATATCGTGTGGCATGGGAAACAAGGGAACATAAGCTTCACATGGTAGACTACAACTTGGTCTGAAGGAGGTAATCGGCTTGGGATAAGACTTTGAGAGATGAACATTCCATAATTGGTGGTTTGGAAATGGAGTGATGCTATTGGCTCAAACATAGTAGCTTTTCATGGCATAGATCATTAGGGTTGGGTGGTGAAAGAAATATAAGAGCTAGGATCAAAGCCAATGTTTATAGCACATGCATGTCAATTTGATACTTGCAAGAGACGCAGAAGGGGAGAGCTGGTTCTTGAGATCTGATAAAGATCACCAAAATACTTGAAAAATTCTCATGTTATAGGTCATTGTTTTTGGATTTGAAGAGCCTTTTAATTGAAGAATTATTTTTTAGATAGTAGTTATTAGGAACTCAATAATTTGAAAAAGTGCTTGATGCTAAGTATGAAAACAGAAAGAGGAAACTGAGCACTTGGGGTACCTACACCATTTGATGGAGAGAAATGATAGTACTATCAATGGGTAGGACTTGAAGTCCTTGACCTCCCTTCCCACCACACGTGGGCTTTACAAAATGTGAACGTGAAAAGTAGAAATTTTAAGACCCGCTTTTAAGTGGATGGGTGATTCATAGAGTTCTTAGCCCCACCTTGTTTGTGGTGCTAGCCTTCCTCTTTGCGGGATGATTTGATTAACTTAAATAGTTATAAGAATGGGCAACTGAATGATGTCATTCCATTTGGTTACTTGGTACAGTGTAGAAAAGCCTCATAGTTGGTTAAGTGTAGAGATGAACTATATGTGGAACATCAACTCTCTATCGAAACTGAAAAAAGATATAGTCTAGGTCACCCCTTCTCTGCATATGATGCATATTCACTAACTTTGTTTCCTTATCTCCCTTTCAAAAATCTTAGCAATATACCCACAATTTCATTCTAACTTGGTGCAGACTTAGGAGGCTCAGTTAAAAATGATATTTCCAAGTGTCGAAGTTCATGAGCATCATAATTTTGGTCCTGCCATTTCTGCAGATGTAAAAAAATGTAATAAACAGTCAACCAAGAAATCTACAAAGTTCACTAAGTTTTTTAGATGTTTTTGATACCTATTCTCTTTTGCTTGAATGGGATACTTTGCTTCAAGAAATGTAATGTTTTCGCAGCTAAAACATTTGGAAAAGACAAGTACTGTTTCCTATTCTCTTGGTAAATTCAACACTGTTCACTATTATTCAGAGGATGGGGCATCAAAACATCAAAGATGAGACAACCAAGTTGGTGCATATATGTAGGGAAACCAGCTGTGTGACTTAATTTCTGGCTGAGTACTGTACAAGCGTACATGAGGCGGTAATGACACTGAAATGCTCCCTGGTCACATCCTTTCTATTTAACCTGAGGACACTAAACATTCAAACTCAATTCATCTTCTCAATCTGTTCTCTAATTGAACATTACATGCATTTAAATAGTAAAAGAACATCAACATTAAAGGAAACCTACTCTAATTTTGGAAACTTAAATTAATTGGAAACTAAATCCTAGTAGCTATCACCTACTTAAGTTACCAAAAATAAAAGATTACATGAGAATAGAAATAAAATCCTAAAAGATCCTACTCGTCAAATACCCAAATTGGATCTGGCTCATCTCTGTCGGGATACCTAGATGGGTTTGGATCGGTCCATGGGTGTGCATCTACATCAACTCCTATAGTGTTGAGAAAAACTCGTCCACGAGTTTTGCAGAATGGGAGAATCAACACCAATCAATCAACATTTATCCTTGCTTGTATGAACTCACCATTGAAACCATGATCGAATGCTATAAAATCCACGTTGCGAAGTTCATTGGTGAAGTAGTGACTCAGGAAAATAAAATCGATCGGTTCATTGAAGAGTTCAACCGATTTAAAATTTTTCACAAGTTGATCTTCAATTTCCAATGATGCCATCTCATCTTCCACCACTGGTGTCTCATCTTCCACCATTGGTGACTCATCTTCTAGCTCGTCTACCTATTGCTCAATGGTTGAGATCACATAGTTGAAGGTAGAGTGTGCTTGGGTGTTGATGTCCATGCAATGTCGTTGAATCTCATCGAGCTTCTCTCGTATCAGTTGCATTTGTTGATGGATATCCAATAAAATATCTAGATCCATCGGTCAAGTTTCCTCTTTGGAATAACTATGGACCCACTATGGCATGTGAACACTTAAGGCAAAGGGAAAAATGATAGAAGAGTAATTAAATGTAAGTTTAAAGGGGATGGCAGAATGACAATTAAGTTGAAATCTTTAAGTCAATGGTAGTGATTTGAAAGTTCAAATAAAAATACAAAAGACTTCAACTCATAAAAGGGGAGGGGTAAACTTGGAAATAAGGGAGAAAGAAAGATAACTAGGAATAATGGAAGGATAGAGGGGCAATACTGGAAAATTAGAAGAATGAAGGAAAGAAAAGAACAAAAAGAAATCGTTGGGAAGAAAGGGGTTACTGCTAACCGACAGAAGGGGTAGTGAGGAGTTTTGCTTCTTGGTCGAACCACGGAAGCCAGCGAGGAAGGAGAGATCCAGGGGTCTTTTTTGGCTGCGGCAAGTACAGGCAGAAGCCCAGGGATCTTCAAATTCAACAATGGATTGTGATTTCCATGGAGGTTGTGATCAGCAGCGGGGACTTCGCAATGAAGAAAGTTGACATGCAGCGGGTAGACTGGGAACTAGGTATGTCTGCTTTTTTTTTTATTGGTTCAATCTTGCCTCTCGCTGCCTCTTCTCTTCTTCTACCTTCGCTTCCTTCTGTTTTTCCTTCTGGTTCTATCTTCTCTGTCTACTGCTCTGCTCTTTCTTTTTTTTTTTTTTTCACTCGGCAGAACCCTGAAGACGAGGGGGCTCAATTGAAGGAATTACGAAGGGGGGGTTAGGGGATTTTTTTTTGTTGCTGCTGCTGCTGTCAGAACCCTAAAGGGAGGGGAAGAGTTTGATTGACAGTTACAGGGTGAGATTGGGTTTCGGTAGGAAACCAAGGAGAAAGGGATATTTATTTTTTTGGTGGTCAGTCTTGGCAGAGAACTGAACAGAATAATGGGGAGGACGAAGGGGAACAGGGAAAGAACGAAGGAAGGATCCTTCGGCTCTGATACTAAGTTGATGGAGGGCTGGTAGGGGAAGGGAAGAAATCCTTGAGATGCTCAAAGTTGCAGGGGAGAGGGAGAGAAGTCGCACAAAGAAGGGGGAGGGGGGAAGAAGAATCACACACACAACCCTCAGGCTGTCAAACATTCAAACTCAATTCATCTTCTCAATCTGTTCTTTAATTGAACATTACATGCATTTAAATAGTAAAAGAAAACCAACATTAAAGGAAACCTATTCTAATTTCGGAAACTCAAATTAATTGGAAACTAAATCCTAGTAGCTATCTCCTACTTAAGTTACCAAAAATAAAAGATTACATGAGAATAGAAATAAAATCCTAAAGGTCCTACTGGTCAAAGACCCAAATTGGATCCGGTTCATCTCTGTCTGGATACCCATATGGGTTTGGATCGGTCCATGGGTGTGCATCTACACCAGTTCTACTCAGATTTATGGTGGGCCCAACATCCATTGAATATGCACTTGTGATCCGAATCATTGAAGTAGGGGTATGAATCGGTCAGTTTGGCCTGGTTTTAGTCATGTTGAATCAGTTTTAGGCATGTATTGGGCTAAGCCAAAGCCCAACCATTAATGTGAAGTTTTATTTCGGTTCTGGTTTTCCTTAACAGGTTCTTATCGGTCCACTATTGGTTTTCCAATATACATATATACATAATATATATAAATAAATAATTGAAAATTGTTTTTTAATTGGTTTTTCAGGTTCAGTTTCGTTTTCAGTCGGTCAGTTGATCAATCTGTTCAGTTTCTAAAAAACACAAACTGAAGCCAAAGCGTTAATTTTGATACCCTCACATTGTAGCAATTTCTTTGAAATTCAAGGGCCTTGGAAGATAGAGGCTCTTTTCCTGAATTATGTTTAAATGATTTGGTGGTACATAGGGTAATTCCCTAGGAGGTGATGTGGAATTCGCTGGTGCCATCTAAAGTTTATTTGTTTATATGTGACTTGTCATCGTTAGACAAGTTTGACAATTCGGACCTTGTAAGTGAGGGATTCACATGCTTCCAAATGTGGGATTTGTAACTTAGAAGAGGAAGATACTCTAGAACTGCTGCCACATTGCAATGTTGTTGCTCACTTGGAGTCTACTGGAGGTCTATAATGCCTTTGGAGCAAACCATGTGTTTATAGGTGAGAACTCCATCATCAAACAGGGTCAGAGTGGTTTGGGATCTTTTTCCTTCAGAAGTAGGATAGTGTTTATAGTGGGTGTGAAATAAGATATTTGAGTGATTGGGGGAGGAGAAGGGGGTAGGGGAAGGTGAAGGCCTTAGATGTGATAGAAAATGAGACAGAAATGGTAGTTTATCGGGTATAGACCTCATTATTGGATGATGTTCATTGTAGACTTGTAATAGATTATTTCTAGTTTGGAGCGACTTACACCAAGGAAACCAATTGGACTAATGTCGGGTTAGCTCTTTGTAATTGAGAGGCTGCTCCTGAGATCGGCCAGGGTGTACCCTGCTCATCTTTCTGTAATTAATTACTAGTTAAAAGGGAATGGAAGTTGAAACTTGAATGTAGTCTTACAAAAAGGTGTTAAAGTGTTAACTACCAAGTGGTGAACTTCAACTTATTTTGGACCTGTTTCTAAATTAAGCTGATATAACTCTATTTTAGCTAGCTTAACTCATAACCATTATTTGACCCCCACTTTTGATATCATTTTGTTCTGAATCCAGATATAGAGAAGCGGTGCAACCTAGTGATTATAGGTTGCTATGGGTCCACAAGAATGTCAAACAACTTGCTGGATCAATTTAACAAAGGAAGAACATCATGGTAATATCAGCTCTATGGACTTAATAGTATCTTATTCAACCTAATGACTCTAAGGCCCAGCTTGTTTGATGGAAAAAAGAGGAAAAGGAAAAAAGGGATTTTCCTCAAAATACCAAAAACCTTGGTTGTTTGTTTGTTGGGGTGGGAAACTTATTAGACAAGGTCATTTAATGCATAATTGTTGTCTGTTGATGTGGTAGTTAAATTTTCCCACCCCATTCACTTTCAAAGTCCTATCAAAATTGGTAGGACTTCATGGAAAAGTTGTTTTCTGGGGGACCCCACTAAAAATTACGTATTCCATTATTTCATTTCCTTGTCAACCCAACTCACAATATGTGAGACCCAATTCAAAAGTTTCCCACCCCTTTTTATCCGTCAAACAAACGGCCTAAAGGAAATAAACCAGCGAGACTCGGTCTTGTTCCAATTGAGAGAGATCTCTCTGCTATGACCTTCAAATGGTCTGAAATTTTGGATGGAGGTTGCTAATCCATAGTTTCTGAAATCCAACAAAGGGTCAATTGAAAAACCCCTCCTGGCAGAAGAGTCGTGCCCAGACCTGATTGCAGGTTCACCATTACAGAAGAGGAGGGCTTTGTGATGGGAACCCAGGGATTGAGTCGCCCTAGGGAGACAATCAGACACCCAGAATACAAAGGGGAAAGAAGAAGAAGTGAGAGAGATAGAACAATGTGAAGGGAGTGGTGGTACAATTAGAGCAGGGTACCGGGAAAGGTTTGAGGGAGTGAATAGCAGAAAACAAAAAAGGGAGAAGAGCAAGAAACAGGAATGAAATAGGGAGAGAAGAATGAAAATTCCTGGGAGGGAAGGGAACTGAAAGCAGGAAAGATGAGGAAAGGAAGGAGATGAAACTACACAACCTCCAATCTCACCGCAAAGAAGCACAGTAAGCAATCGGTAAATCTCAACCCTCTTTTTCCATACTAAACTAAAATCCATGATAAGTGCATGATGCATGTAAAATAAGCAAAAGGCTCCTATGTATCTAAAACAGAAATATAAATAGTCTCAAACTAGGAAAAACTGCAAAAGAGCTACCTTCCTACGTATTCGACTTTGTACCAAAATAGAACAAAATAAATAAAAGAGATGATTACATGTTATCCCCCAACGTAGCAATAAATCCTATCAACCCTTCTTGGACCAAAAAGCCGGGTTGGGCCAGTTTTGTCTCGGCATAGGCTTCCACAGTGGGTCATGCCGGTCCATCCACATCAACGCCACTGCATCAGGAAGAGAATTTTGTAGGTTATAAATTATGTAATAACTGTTTTTAATTACCATTTGCTGCAGTCTACGGTATCATCTGCTTCATCCAGATTATCTCTATTATCGAATAAGGGAGCTGCAGAAGAACTTCAAGCTCCGTGTGGTTCTTTGTCATGTCGATGTGGTATGCAGTCCTGCTTTTCTATTAACTTTCTATTCCTTTCAGTCCATTTTATGATTGGGTATGCATAGAGTGATTAGAAACAGCCTCTCCTGTGAAGCAGGGGGTAAGGCTGCGTACATTTGCCCCTCCCAAACCTGTAGTTGCGGGAGCCTCGTGCACTGGGTTGCTCTTTTTTAACATGCACGGAACAATTATATGATATTTTCACTTTTATCCTTTATTTCAGGAGGATGTAGTCAAGCCTCTACTTGAAGTTACAAGGACAGCTCTGCTTCATGATTGCACTCTTCTATGTGGGTGGAGGTACCAAGCAATTTCTATTTCTTAGTATGGTGAACGTATTGATGCCCAAAGATGAGATATTAAGCAACTTTTTCTGTTTCCCCCAAGTTCTTCTCTATATCTTGGCTCATTACTTTTATGCTGAACTTACATCATCTCTCCTTGATTTTAAATCCATTAGAGAACAGCTTTTATTTCTTTCTTGATGGCTTCCTGGTATTTTCTAGTTTGGAGGAATGTGGTCGATATTTGGAGACCATAAAAGTTTATGAAAACAAGCCTGCAGACATTATTCAAGGGCAAACAGATACAGACTATTTATCTCGGGTATTTATCCATTATTGTTTTGTAACTTATTCTGTGATGAATTTCTTATCCCACATGAAATATCTTACATGAACTATGCTCTCTTTCTCAGTTTGAGAGCATTATAGAATGACTCCACTGAGACTGATCTTTTTTTTTCTCTCTTCCAATTTTTGGTGGCAGTTGCATCATTCCCTTACAGCGGTTCGACGTGTTAACAAGACTGATGTTGTTACTCTTGGTTCTAATTTTGGGGTAAGGGTACTGATTTGCATCAGAACATTCATAATTGCTGACTTTGCGTACATATCAGTTATCTATGATCTGAATGTGGCCTCAGTTGATTGCACTTTTAGGCTATGTTGCTCTTTTCAACATTTATGAGGACATAGCCCTTTTTTCACGTTTTTGGGTTTTCCAGTTAAGGTCTGGAGTCAAGTCCTGGCTTCTCACGTTTGTATTTCCTTGTTCTTTTACCTAATAAAATTTTGTTGCATTGGAAGGAAAATATTTTGTGGTTGATAACTTTATCTTTACCATCTTTTTAATTTGGTGATGTTATGTCTTGACCTGCAATGGCTGTTACTTTATGACATAAGGAGCTCCACATTTCTTCTTGGTTCTTTGTATTTCAGCTTCAGATTTTTTACTCAGGTTTGATGTTTCATTGCAGTCTCTTTCCCGCATCATGGATGCATCCATGGAAGACCTTGCTCGATGCCCAGGCATAGGTGAACACAAGGTAAATTTATTACTGCACTTTTGTATTAGCTCCTTCAAGCCTTTCCAGCCATTTATTTGGCATTTTTCTTTTTGTCCTAGGGGGTTTAAATGTGTTAGATGAATGATGATGGAGAAATATCTGGAATGTAGTGAACAAGCAAGTAGTTGGACTCTTTAGTTAATTAGAATATGCAAAGTTTGAAGTGTTATTCTTGGTATCTATTATTTTCTGTACAACTCAATAGTTTTGGTGAGAACCCAAAAAGAAAAAAAAAAAATCTGGGAAAATGTTATTTTATTGAAATTGTAGACTGTAGAGTACACCGGTACAGATTTGTTTTCTTTATATATATCTTATTATACTAATATATATTAAGTTATTAATTTAGATTGCATTTGTCTTGCTTTTTGGACAATTACATGCCAAAACTTTTCCTGTATGTAGAAAAGAATTTTGTTCCGTCTTTGAAAGTAAATATGCATGAACCCCAAGGAGGTAGCGGAGTTGCCAAGGGACTTTCGCCTTAGGAAGCGTGTGCTTTTGAGTTTGACTCCTTTTATCTCCTTGGGGATACTCACACGGGGTGTTTAGTTCTCTACTTCTCTTCATTGCTTTCGGTGAAAGTTGAATGATTCTCATTACCCCGGTATGACCTAGTCCATGCGGTTGTGGGGTCAGTATGGGCCCGCATGACTAGTCAGGCCAAAGGCCTGGATACCAAAAGCATGAAAAATTGCCATGCTGAAAATTTGCCGTTTGTTATCTCAATAAAGAAATTTTCTGTATGCTGCAGTGCTTAGGACCACATTTACATAAACTGAATTAGTATTCTGTGTCAGGAGCACCCAAGGATTATCCTGGTAGTAGGGGTGATGCAGTAATATTGACATGTTTGGATTGGCACAACCCTCTACAGAAGCCCAAGCCGAGATGGAAGTTGGAACAGGCCCAACCTTGGTCCAAAGGGGCTTGGTAGTATTTATTTCCTTTATTGGGATAGATAGGTAGATTGTCATCTTTTTATTTTAGGAGATAGCTATATAGCCACATAGTTGTATATTAGTACTTAGTTTTAGTTTCCTATTTAGAATTAGTTTCTTATTTTTAGAAGTTTTATTTTCTTTTATATACGTATACTCAAGGATCATTATGTCCAGATGGGGTCCCAATAGAAGTGTGGAAGAACCTAGGAGTATGTGGGGTATCTTGGTTAATCAATCTTTTTAACAAGATTATGAACGTAAGGAAAATTCTAGATGAATGGAGAAGCATTGTAGTTCTGATCTACAAAATAAAGGTGATATTCAAAGTTGCAATAACTATAGAAGTATAAAACTAATGAGTCATACTATGAAATTATAGGAGAAGATCATTGAAGCCCGTATGAGATGAGACTCATATCTTGGAGAACTAATTTGGTTTTATGTAATGTAGATTCATGGTAGAAGCTATTTACATATTGATGAGGCTCATGGAAATATATAGAGCCTACAAGAAGGATCTCGATATGGTCTTTATTGACTTAGAAAATCCTGCATGTTCTTGTGAAGAGAGGGGCGTCGAGTAAATATGTGGATATAATTAACATATGTATGAGGGCGTGGTGACTAGTGTGAGATGTGGGAGGTCAAGGCAATGAATTCCCAATTACGATTGGGTTACATCAGGGATCGGCCTCAAGCCCTATATGTTTGCACTTATCATGAAATTAACCAAGAGAATTCAAGACGAGGTTTTGTGATGGAGGGCTGATAGGGGTAGGGAAGAAATCCTTGAGAAAAACTTAGAGTTGCAGCGGAGAGGGGAATCACACAAGAGCCAGGGGGGAGAAGAAGCACACAGCCAAAGGCTGCCAGACCACACATGCACACATTCAAACCAATTCTTAATTCATTCTTCAATTCTGATTTGTCTATTAGTTACAACCAATTTAAAGGAAAAATAAAAGACATAAAAATAGAAACTCAACTGAAGTAGAAGCTATCCTAAACTAGGAAGCAATTTATAAAAGGAAACAAGCTCTAAACCGACTCTCTAAATCCTATGCGAACCTAACTTGCTAAAATAAAGTGAATAAAATAAAATCCAAGACAATCTTGCTAAATAAGGTAAATTCCTAAAATCCTACTAGACCCAAAACCAATATGGATCTGGTTCATCTTTGTCCGAAAACCCAGATGGGTATGGATCGCTCCACGAGTGCGTATCTGTATCAATTCCCCCGGTGTTGAGAAAAACTCGTGGACGAGTTTTGTAGAACGGGAGAATCAACACCAATCGATCAGTATCCATCATTGCCTGTATGAAGTCACCATCAAAACCAACCAATCGAATGTATGAAATCCATGACGCGAAGTTCATTGTTGAATAATGACTTAGAAAAATAAAATCAATCGGTTCATTGAAGAGATCAACCGATTTAAATTTTTCCACAAGTTGATTTTCAACTTCTGATGATGCCATCTCATCTTCCACCATTGGTGACTCATCTTCTGGCTCGTCTACCTATTGCTCAATGGCTGAGATCACGTAGTCGAAGGTAGAGTATGCTTGGCCTTTGATGTTCGTGCAATATTGTTGAATCTCATCGAGCGTCTCTCGTATCAATTGCATTTGTTGATGGATATCCAATAAAAGGTTGGGATCCATCGGCTAGGTTTGCTATTCCAAATCACTATGGACCCACTATGGCAAGAGAACACTTAAAGCAAAGGGTGGATGGAAAAAAGTAATTAAATGGAATTTTAGAACAAGATGGCAAAAGTGTAAATAAATGGAACTTGAGATGAGGATGGCAGGAGAGTAAATATTCAAAGTTCAATTAAACCACAGGGATATCACGTGTGGGGGTAGGGGTATACTTGGAAGCAAGTAAAAAAATAAGATAGAAAGGGATAAAAGAGAATGGGAAGGGGTATTATGGGAAATAAACAAAAAAAGAATTAAAGGAAGGGACATAGGAGTTGTGTGGGTGCAGTCGTTATCAACAAGGGGAGGTATTCTTCAACCTGGAGACGAAAGCAATGGAACCAGCAGGGGTTCAATGGGTTCTACTGTCTAAGAGGAAGCTGGCGATCAAGGATGGTGACTTCAACTGTGACGGTGGTGGTGGTTCGAACCAGGTATGTTCTTCTTCACTTCTTTTGGTATCTCTCACTCTCTTTTTTTTTTTTTTTTTTTTTTTGCAAAACCCTGGAGAGGGTGTCTTGATTGAGATTTTGGGAAAGAAAAAGAGGTTCGTGGAGGTTCTGGTTCGGCTTCTCTGTTTGCAGCAGTGATATAAATATTTTTTGGGTTACTCAACCTTAGTAGGTAGCATTCCGACTTCTCTGTTTTGCAACAGATTCATTTTTTTTTTTGGCTTCTCTGCTGCTGTTGTTTTCCAGCAAGCAATGAAGGAGGGAGACGATAAGACAGAGATGGGTTAGGAAAGAAAGTGGAATAGGGAGAGAACGAAGGAAGGACCCTTCGGCTCTGATACTAAGTTGATGGAGGGCTGATAGGGTAGGGAAGAAATCCTTGAGAAAAACTCTGAGTTGTAGGGGAGAGAGGGGAATCGCACAAGAAGGGGGGGGGGGGGAGCACACAGCCAAAAGCTGCCAGGCCACATAGGCACACACTCAAACCAATTCTTAATTCATTCTTCAATTCTGATTTGTCTATTAGTTACAACCAATTTAAAATAAAAATAAAAGACAAAAATAGAAAATCAACTGAAATAGAAGCTATCCTAAACTAGGAAGCAATTTATAAAAGAAAACAAGCTCTAAACCGACTCTCTAAATCCTATGTGAACCTAACTTGCTAAAATAAAGTGAATAAAATAAAATCCAAGACAATCTTCCTAAATAAGATAAATTCCTAAAATCCTACTAGACCCCAAACCAATATGGATTTGGTTCATCTTTGTTCGGAAACACAGTTGGGTATGGATCGTTCCACGAGTACGTATCTGCATCATTTTGTGGTGTATGTTCTTCACTGATGATATTGTTTTGATGGATGAAACAAAAGTAGGGATTAAATCCAAGTTGAAGCTATGGAGATCAACCTTGGAAATAAGAGGTTTTAAGATTAGTAGATCAAAGACGGGGTATATGATGTGTAACCTTAATCTCACTATGATGGATAATAATATGGTGAAAATTGAGGAGAGAGATAATGCAAAGTGACTAATTTAGATATCTAAGGTCAACCATAAATAATGGTGAGATAGAAGATGATGTTTCACAAGGAATTAAAGTGGAGATGTGCGCCATAGTTTTGTGCGACAGACGTATTAAGGCTTAAAGGAAAATTCTATAGGATTGTTGTATGAGCGGCTATAATGTATGGAGCGGAATGTTGGGCAGTTAAGAAGTGTCATATAGAGAAGTTATGTGTAGAAATGATGAGGATATTAAGATGGATGTGTGGCAAAACTAGGAAGGATAAAGTGAACGTATTACAACTAATTTGGGAGTTGCCTCGATCAATGACAAAAGATTTGGGAGTTGTCTCGATCAATGACAAACTCTGAGAAAGTCATTTGAGGTGGTATGACCACATTTAATGGAGGCCTAGGGATGCCCTAGTAAGGAGTGATTTGATTCCAATTGAAGGAGCTAAAAGAGCTAGGGGTAGACCTACAATGACCATAGGATAAGTAGTGAGGAATGACTTGCATAGTTTGGGTCTTGTCCCAAGTGTGACTTTAGATAAGCCGATTGGAGGGCAAGGATCCATGTAGCCGACCCCATTCAGCTGAGATTTTCCTTACTTGCTGGTGTTGTGCTCCTTTCTTTCAATTTTATTTTTCATTTCTCTTTTTTTTGTTTTTGCGCAGATCCATATAGCTGACCTCATTAAGCTGGGATAATGTTGAGTTTGTAGTTGTACGTGTGCTCTACGATGGAGATTTCAGAGAACTGAATTATTACTGGATTGCTATGAGTTTCTGTCTTGCGTGAGCATTACCTCCGCAGTTTGATACTGTTGGTGACTTGGTTCTTCCTCCCTTCCGTAAGATCTATTCAATTTCTTCACTTCTTTTCTTCTATTCTCCTTGTTACTCCCTACTTTCTATCATCCTTGCTTCTGGTCTCTTATTTATTTTCCTGCTAATCCCCTTTCCCATTGCTATTGGTTTTCTGTTCTAGTGGGGTACCATAGTTTCTCCGTGCTTGCTCCTGATCTCTCTGCTCCTTGTCCCTCCACTCTGAGATTTGGAGTGAAGGAAGCCCCTTTAAAGGTGACTTGAGCCCTAGAATATAAGCCCTAGAACCACCCCTGCTGTAAGTTGGTACTCTGCAAATAAATCTATTTCCTCCCAACTGCCTCCTGTAATTTGTGAAAACTTTCTTTAGGTTGTTAGTTGCTGTTTCGTTTGACTACCACTTGGAATCAACAGGGCTTGTGGTTGAGAAAGGCCCCAAAATTGTGGAACCGTTAGAGCTTTGACAAAGGAGTTCTCTCCTTTGTATTGCTGCTGGTTCCCGCCACCTGGTTTGCGTCTAGAGGTAGGAGACGACCCCCTCCCCCCTCCCCCTCCCCCCTCCCCCATCCCTACACGATATTGTCTTTTAAAGTTGATTTCCAATATCATCCTCCCCTACTTTCTTAGTCATATCCTTTTATTTATTTTGTTCAAAGTTTACCCCTGTTCAATAATTCCTGTACCCTTTTATCTCCTTTTCTCTTTTACCTGCCAAGTAAACACTTAAGAAATCTGGTAAATTTCCAGATTGCCACTATTACACATTGACCTGATTAGGCACTTGGGTGCGCCCATAACGATCCCAAACGGAGTTTTCGAACCCGAGATTGCATCAATGGGTGGCAATGGGCGGCAATGGGCAACATGACCTGTTTGATAAACATGCACATAACCTACTTAGAAATAAATAAGAAGTGAAACAAACATGACCTGTTTTTTATCCTTCAACATAATCACGCAGTGTCAACTCAACTGCATATAAACCATAAATAAAACCTGATGCAGCAGTTTAAGGTTAATAACCTGCAAAATCCAGTACTCTCAAGACATTGAGAGTTTCAACTCACTAAGCCTTAGCCGATTACTTAGAGTTTGTCTATGTGAATCCTGTTCCACCATTCCAGTATAGGGCCATTTCCACTGGTAACAAACCCAAGCATTAGGTAAAGGTAGGATTTTTCAGGGCTGTGCCAAAGTGTCCGGCCAAGGGTTTTTTGAAAGTGGTACTCAAGACTTTCTAGTGAGGTGATGAAGGTTCTTATTCGGACAAGACATTGGAAAGCGGCCAACCTTACCAATGGGTGACGGGGAGGATTTGTCCGTTTCCAGTGATCACAGTGTCTAGGTAGTTGAGCTCCTTTATTTATCGTTTGTGCCATACACGGCAAATTGGTACGACCTATTCGATTGAGAGGCATTACTCTCTTACGGGCTACCGTATCCACAGTATCCATAAGCTTTCAATCCTTGGGAAAGAGGGAAAGAATCATTCCATGAGTCGGCAGAACTTTCTTTGCCGCTCCAGGCCCCTTAGCAACGCTTTCATCTGGAGCGTAAACATGCAATTATTCGATCCCCGATTGCATACAGAGCCCCTTTTTCCCAAGGGAACCAATGGGCCTATTTGGTATTCCTAAGTGCAAACTGGCATTTAATAAGAAACAGGAAGTAGATGGGCTGGTTAAATGTCGCCCTTTATTTGAAATCCTGTTCTGTATGCCTTATGAGGGCATATGAAGGGGATTATTTGCGGCATGATACGGTTCTGTTTCCTGTCTCTTTGACAAGAACCGGCCTTCCATAATGTATTCCTTCTTTTCATCATAAAATGATTAGAAGGGACAAAAAAAACTTGTGTTGTTTTATGGAGCATTTTATGAGGCATTTCAGTTAAAATCCTGTCTCTTTTAACTTCACCAGCATTTTTTTCCTGTGGTAGTCTGACAAATGTTGGTGGAAGTAGTGTCATGTATCAAATACCCGTCATAGAAGTTGAACCATGGAGCATACATCTTTTTGACTGTCCTGCCAAATTTTTTTTCAGGTAAGACGATTGTATGAGACATTCCATGAACCATTCAAGCGTTCTGCATTCAGCCGACCCACTGCTGTTCCTGAAGCTCCTGTCCAAGATGCTGCTGCACCTAGTTCAATAGACAATGATGTGGAAGCTGCGGAAGAATGTATTGCAACAAAGCAGAAGAAAAAAGACCCTGATTTGATAATGAAATCAGCACTGAGTGCTGCTTTTGCCAAATATTCAGATAAAATTTGTAAAAAGAAGGAAGAAATTGTGGATCATAATGATGAAGATTTTGATGTTGCTTCATCGAACGAAAAACCTCGAAAAAGGAAACCAAATGAGGAGGCTGCAAGCTGAGGTAAAATATTCTAGATAATGAATGGAACTTGACAGAACATACATTCTGTGTAAGCTTGAGGGGTTCAGCACTTGAGAAATTGCAAGGAAGCAAGAAGAAGAATCACCCTTCCTTGGCATGAATTATCGACTGAAAGATATGAGATCGTTGCGAGGTTTCCTATTGTTGATTTGCTTCTGGGCCTATTCAGTCGGAGCTCCATCTGTAGTAGTCTACTTGATGCCCGACAGTCTGTGTCCTTAACTGTTGTTTGTGAATAGTGTTCGTAGTTAACCCAGCTGTAGGCCAAATGCACCTTGTGAAACCAAAGTGGATAACTTAACCTGCCTTTTGTTGGCATGTAACTTAGGCTAGTCCATTCATTGTTTGATTCTCGGATCCCTTTGTTATGTACTTTATTATAAAATTCAAAATTTATCTGTAATGAAAATTCTAATGATCTGTCACTCTGTACCGACTCTTCTGTTTCTGTTCAGATAATCGGTTTCATGACTCATGTTAGTTAACCACGCTAATCTGTCACACTAGAGGCTTGCAAGCTTTTGGGTTTCAGACGTGGATCTGTTCACCCACTCATGACAAATTATGGCATACAACTTGTGTATTAATCAGATATGGTTTTTGGGTTTAAGAAATTTGGGGACCATAGTGAAAGATATGAGAAACTTCTTATGCCATCCCTCTTCTAAACTCTTTAACATCTTAGTAAATCATAAGACAGTTTCTGAAATCTCCAGTGTTATGAGAGGGCATCTTGCATTTGTCGGACTGACATATGGGTAGTGAGGATTTCAAAAGTTGAGGGAAGATGCAATTGTAGGATTCAAACTCAAATTAATGAAACTGCCACAGAAATCCCCATCCAACTGATGAAATGGTTGATAGCAATTACGATGAAGAAAATTAAAACCCAAAGACAATCACACGAATGCTATAATATTTCTTCATGAAATAACGTTAATTCTATGAAAAATGCACACGTTTGTATAAAGTATTCAGCTAGTTGGCATAAGCGAAGCCTCTTGTGCTGTGTTGGCTACACAGTGTGCAACAATTTTTTAGGCATTTCACCATTGCTCTAGCCGAAAAAACATCTGATGCTTCTTCACACTTCACCCTGTAATTCACATTGAATTAAGCAACAGCACTGAACTGATAATTTCTTCCGGAAATGGAATACATGGGCAGAAATGGACCATTTCCTCCATATTCAAACAGAGCTCCAGTTTCAAGGACGGCAAATAATAGGATTGAAAACAGAACCTTATTCAAAAAAGATCACAACCAGAATATTCTATAAATAATAGTGTCATATGTTTGAGCTTCAGGGTGGGATCAATCTTCCCCGGTGGCTGTACAAGACTTGCAGTCGAGCTGTACCCGTAATTGAATCTAGTGGGTGCTCAAGAGGCAAACAAATAGCTCTGCTTCCTCTGAGAGGTCCCACCAAAATTTCCCGTGTATGTATTATATATGTTTTATATATTTAACAATGCCAGCGAGTGCCTGTTGTCTTCTACATGCACGAGGAACCGATTCCAACCCAAGCCCTCCATTTATCCATGTCTTGCAATGCTCCCTCCCAATGGTTGCTTCTTCCAGAACAATACAAAACTTCGAAGCAGGAACTGGGGTTATCCTTACCTCAGCCTAGCCATGCTGCCCATGTAGCACAGAGAACCGTAACCATTTGCCAAGCTTGAACTTCCCAATGCCATCCAATCTGAACCAACTAGAAGTGCAATAGGAGTGCAAGTGACTTCTAGAAAATGGAGATCTCTTCTGCAGGACTGCAGATAAATGGCACATGTCAGCACAACCAAATTGCTGGATACAAAGAATATAACCCAACATGTTTCAGGCCCGATGGCCACTCAGCCATTGTAGTGGAGTTTCTGGTTTTGTGAGCTCTGGCTGCCCTGCTGCTGCTGTGGCTGTTGCTGCTGCTGCTGTGGACCTGGCAGGTTTAGTGGCTGAGTGTTGTACTGGGTGAAGGGTTGGGAATAAAGAGGATTCATCAAGCCCTGTACAAGGTACTAAGCAGTTCAGCACAATAACCATTCTGACAGGGAGTGCATTATGAGTATAATTGATGAATTAGACCTGTGATTGGAGTGGATTGAGACCTGCCACTCCAAAGTGACTCTGGGAGGCATCTTCTTGGGTTGGATCATTAAACCCAACCTGTGTGAATAAGCCTTGTGATCCATGAGACATATAGTCCTGAGTGGAAAAACACACAAAAAAGAAGACCAAGCCACCAAAATAGACACAGAGAGCAAAATTTAGGGCGAAGAAAGAACAAGCTGAGGGAAGATGCAACAGAACTTGCCAATTAAGATAAGATATGCAGCTTAAACTAACCTGAGATATTAAATCATTCCCTGTGCCCAAATGAGAATATCCAGCCTGGGAATTCTGGTTCAGGAAACTTCCTGGGAACCTCGCTTGTGCTCCTTGTGTGACATAATCAACACCATAGCCGCTCTGAGAAGCCTGAAAGACATGGCAGATATAAGTTACGAATTGGACCAGCCAATTGAAACTTAAAAAGCATATAGGAAAATAAAAAGAATATGTATCAAGGCCTCGGGGGTAAACTACTATCAGAAAGCACAGCTCTATCAACGCCGAGTAATAATATGCAGAAAATCAAGCTAAGATCGTGCCTTTACATAAACACTAACAGGAGAGACAGTAAAGCTGGGTAAAGGTGTGAAATACAAGGTTGGACTCTCCATCTGGCAACATCCACCAGGAAAAGGTTAGAATCAATGGACTCGAACAAATTTTCCAGTGGTATAAAAAGGTTTAAAACACAGTACTTTCAGTTCTTCCACACAACATGCTAACCAAGAACACAACCACAATGAATGAATAGTATTTAGAGGATGCACTGAGTAACACCTGGACTAGCATACTCACAAGGACTCCACCACAAAAGATTACAGGTTCTTACCAACTACAGTAAATACCGTGTAGGCTCCCTCTAGAAGCCTTGATATGCAAGGAACTATCACAAGTAAGAAATGAACTATCATAAAGTAAAACCTATTTCATTCTTTACCGACAAAATAGTTGTCAGTTGAATAGTGAACAGGAAACGCAAGAGTTTAGATTATGTCATGTCATAGCCAAATCACCTGATCAGAGTGTGCAGCTATGCAAGTGTATATTTTGATTAAGATCATGCATAAACTGACAACAATTGTGGCAGCACATGTCTATTTAGTAGCGTTTCTGCTACAAATTAGCAATAGAAAAGATCTGGAAAAGCACCTGTGTAGAGAAGTCTGCAACATTATATGCAACATGGGATCCCTGGCTCTTGAAATCATCGCCCAAGAAATCCTGCAAGCATTGCACAATGTTAAAAATGAAGACCACCTAAATACAAAATTAATTTAATTAATCTACACAACCAGATACCTGAGACATGCCCCCAATGGAAAATCCATCACGGAAAGTCTGACTCAGCCCCTGAACCGGCATCTATAGAATATAGAAAAGATATTTTCAGGACACAAACCATATCATTATAAAAGGTAGACGGGTGTTACAAACCTGAGTCATGAGCCCAGTTTGTGATAAAGTACCACCCGCAGATGGCTGACTGTTTGGATTGTCCAGAGCAGGAAAGTTGAAAGTAGACCCAATATTCCCTATGCTTTGCTGAGAACCTTGCTGATGTGAGAGATGACCGCCTATAGGACCACCTGCATTACCACGACCAGCACCAAAACCCCTGCTTCCAGGTTGAGGGACCTGAGGAACAGCTCCAATTGGTCCATGAACAGCCCCACGAGTTGGAATTGCATATGGCTGAGAATGGGGACCACCAGGAAATGGTGAAAGTGGAATTCTAGGCACAGGAAACCCTGTGGGATGCAGTCCAGGTTTATGTGTTCCATTGGGAGGACCGAAAGACATATAAGAACCTGGATTGCGAGAGAATAAAACAGCATTAGTACTAACCAAAAACCAAAACTGCCCTACTAGAGAATCCTGTGTAACTCTTCTATCAAGTAGCAATGCATATATGTACCAGAAAAAGTTTCATGGTTGAAGTGATACAGTTTAGAGGTGCAAACATGATAACATACCTTTAGAGCGACTACCTCTTCTATCAGCATTTGGGTTTGATGAACCAACCGACCCAAAATTGTCATTAGGAACAATCCCTGGGCCACCGCCGAAGAAAAGCCTTCGGTCATTGTAGATCTGTTTCACATGGAGAGCAAAGTTAATGATAATAACTCACATATACCTAGCTAATCATCATTCCACCACAAGGCCATCAAACTGGAAATCATGCAAAACCAACACAACAGACATGCCATCTATTGGTACTAAACCTTCTTTGGCTTTTGAAACTGAACCATACTCTGCTTCAAGTTACTCAAAGGTCCTTCCACCAAGCATTCATGTTCCTAAGCAGAAATAAATAAATAATAAGTCACATATACAGAAACCATTATCTCGTGAGTTTGTGAACAAGCACAAAGAAGACACACAAAACATAGAAGTTCACACCATATGCACAAGCATAAAAGCAAACATCTAAATGCTCTCCTATTGACAAAGATGCTGTGCATACCCATAAATGGATCCTATACCTCTTGTCAACAATGACAACTTGAGTAAGTACAGAAACTAACTTCTCTTCCTAATTATTTTCATGTTTTTTTCAGGGCCTGTTTAATTCCACCCAATCTAGCAATGCTGAATCAATTATTTAGTTTTTCATTAGGTAAAGATCACTACGACAGTTTTCAACTTCCAAACATCAGTTTGAACATAACTTAGATGAACTGGCAATCTTGATTGCAAATGTAAAGATGATCCCAAACAATATCTGGTCCACCATTTGCTCCAGGATTGAAAAAGATAAATAATGCAGATTCAGCCATTATGTATGGCACTCAGGTGATGCTTAAAGCAGAAGTGATGCAGTTAGACGATTGATTTAACTAGGGTTGATTTGGTTCCTTTATTTATTTACTTTTAGAGTTGGAAACAATACGGTTGATTAGAGTTGATTTTTGTTTTTAATTGAGTGAGATTTGTTTCTATTTTTAGATTTAGATGCAAGTTTATCAATTTCAGAATAGGAAAGTAGGTTTATGTTTCATCTTATTGTACCCAACTATGGGACTTGAATTGATTGGAATTGAATAGTTGAATAAAAATTTGAATAACCATGGCTCCCATGCGTGCTCCTCTTCTCTCCTCTTAATCTCACTATTATTTTCTTCCCCCGTCCCCTGTTTGCTGTTCACGACCTCATCATTGGGCACTGTTCCTCTTCTCTGCTGGGCAGTGACTTCAGAAATCAAAAGAGGGCTTACTCGAACTCCTCCGACAGATCTCTATTTACCTCTTGGATCATGTCGAAGGAAGCTGGTCACCAAGCAATCGAAGGAAGCTGGTCACCAAGCAATTTAAACCCTAGAACCTTTACTCCAAGTGTTGTCTTTACTGTGAGAATTGAATCACGGTTCACTGCTGGTTCTACAGGCCATCGCCAAGTTGTGTTGCAGGTTTTGAAGCACCCCCTGATCTTTCTGGTGCTGGAGTGATAGCAGATTTGCTGTTGCGACTGGTTGTCTGAAACTTCAGCTTGAGCCGTAGAGTTGTGGCTGAGAATTGATACCCAACAAGTTTTGGTTCTCTATCTCAGTAACAAGAATATTCTTCTATTGCCTTTTAAAGAATGAGTTCTGTTATTACAACTAAGCCCCTGTCCCTTGCTTTTACAGTAAAACCCTTGCTTTTAAATCATTACTACAGTTTAACCCCATCACCATATTTCCAGAACTGAAGCTTACTTTTGGGATTAATTCCAGCTCTGTCCCCATTCAGTTATTTCACTCTAAAAGGGTTTTAAATTGTACCAGAAATTACAAGATTGCCACTGGTTTGCTTACGTTTAATTTTTTGTTCTTTTGTGGGCCCATATGTGACCCGATCCCGGTTTTGGAACCCGGACCCACATCAAGAAGTGTCTTCATTTGCGTATTACCAAAATTCCAAAATTCTTTTTGAATATCAAGAGGTGAAGGGAGGACTGCATTTCTCATTAGATGATGTACAACAAACCCAACAGAGACAAGTTTGTAGAAAAGAATTAACACAGTGATACCTTATAGTGTGTCAGTAAACCATTCCACAATGGCTGTTTGCTTAAGACTTTAGGATTCCCCAAGATAACAATGCCATAACGGGCTCGTGTAAGCGCCACATTCAGCCTGCGTGGATCATTAAGGAACCCAATGCCCTGATAAATTATTGCCAGAAGCAAAGCATCAGGACTGAAGTCATCATGCAAAACAAAATACTAACATAGATCAGAACAAGAGAATAAAGAACATCTAACAGGGAAAAAAAAAGAAACAAGAGTAATCATCTGCAATCATTTGGTAGAAAGAATAGAAACTCAGGTGTAAAGCTGCCACCAGGAACTGGGGGGCTAATGTTGATAACATGCCAAATTTTGTAAAATGAATAGTGATGAAGTTAGAACTCTTGTACAAGTAGCATTTCACCACATAAAAGATGCTAATTGAACCAGCACTTCTCATCACCAAAGGCCAAAGATTAATACATCTCATTGTTGCACATGCTATACCATCAGAGAGAAAGATTTGTAAAAACAACCCACGTCCCAAAGTAATATTTGCATGAAGAACATGCATTTGAAATTGTGCATGCTAGAAAACCTTCGATGACTCTCTCTCTCTCTCTCTCTCTCTCTCTCTCTATTCTGGGCAAGTTGTCAAACTTATCAAATGTATTGGTTTACGTGTGTGTGTGTGTATATATATATATATATATATATATCAGCAAGCCAAATGTAACAAGCAAAGCCAATTTTTGGCATGAACAATCCTTAATCCAAAGATCTACAAATTGTAAAACTGCCCAAAGGAAAGAGAAGAACAAGATTAAGAACTGACCTGATGCTCGTTACTCCTTACACAAGACAAAATGATGTAGTCTTTCTCCCTTCCCTGGAAGGAATCCACACTTGCAACCTGTAGAGAAAAAGAAATAAGGCTCCCCTCCTTACATTATGAAAGAGAACAAATAATTACGTTGCGGTAGCAAGCAAATAAGAATTGCATCCACACTGTAAATCTCTGAAGTCAAAAGGTACCTCAATTTCCTTGTAAAGTTGCTGCCTAAGAGCACCATTTCTTGACATGTAGTTCACAATGTATGCTCGCTGCCCTTCATATGGTGTTATAACGCCAATCTGCAAAATGCAAAATTAAATTAAATCTATAAGGCAATTATATTCTATTTAATGCAGTAGAAGGTCAAAGCATGGGTACCTGACTAGGGATGACACCACTCCTTAAAAAGGTGGTTACAATTTTTTCAACATTTGCAGACTCAGTTCTATTTAAGTAAGAAGTTCCACTAGCACTGATCTCCTCTTGTCCCATCTATGAATAAAAAATTGTGTTGATGAAAATAGAAAGCTAATGTATCACCAACATAAAAGTTATAGACAACATGATTTTTACCAAGTTACGAATTTTGAAAGAAATCTATGACTTAAAAAAAATATAAAATACCTGAACATAAAAGAACATGGGACGATTCGGCACAGGCCAAGGGAAGTCAATTCCCGATGATTGTCTTTCATTTATCGTAACCCCATTTTGAAGGGTTCCTTCATAGAAGCTGTTGGAAGGGAACTCTGACAGGGCTGGATGCATACGATATTGAACCTGTAACTCAGAGCATGAGTAAAATGCAATGGAAGGCACCAATGCAAAATGCCACATTGAGTTAACAGTAGATATAATGGAGAAATTCTTCAGAATTGGAAAAACAAACAATGCATCTGAATTTTTCAAAAAACAATTAGGTGCAGTTAATGGAGGATAACAACACAATACATTCACTTTCAACACACGCTCATGTTATAAAGCAAACTCAGCCTTATCCCAACTTAATGCGGTTGGCTACATGAATCCAAGCAAGGACATAATAGGAAAAGTAAAAGTGAGGAAAGTAAAACAAACAAACAAGTAGAAACACAGCTACATGGGGACAGCTAAATGGATCCTTGCCCTCCAATCGGCTCAATTGAAGGTCATACTACAAGGCCTAAAGTATGCATGTCTTTCTTCACTACTTCTCTTATGGTTATTTTTTTGCTGCCCCTAGCTCTTTTAGATCCGTCAATCTGAATCAGATCACTCCTCCTAACTGGTTCATACCTATACCTCTGTTGAACATGACCATCCCACCTCAAACGACTTTCTTAGAGCTAAAAAATAAAGCTAAATTATTAAATCTAAATATGATACCCAGTTACCCGCATCATGAACCAATCATAGGAGTGAACAATCTGCTGGCATATGATATGAACAGCGTTACCAACCTAGGGGGAGTAAGACTTTGACATGAATTGGCACTTTTGTCCCAACATAGCAAGTGCAGGCACACAAAGAGACATTCCATTGCAACATCAGTATTTGGCATAAGACTTGGGACTCTAAGATACAATGCATGCCGAAAACAGAAGAGAACAATGAGGAATTCATAAAATCTAACTTTTCATTGAATTGATTTTGGGGTTCCACCCAAAAAAAAATAAAAACTGAATTTTGGGGTAGTAGTTTTGGCCCTTTTTTTAGTTGCAAAAGGGGGCTAAATTAATGCATGATGGAACAGCCAAATTCTATTTTGTCTCAGAAGCTTCTAGATTCCTTTTTTCCTCTTTTTTTTTCCTTTTTTTTTTTTTGGGGGGGGGTGGGGGGAGAAGACGGGAAGAAGTATCTAGATTTCATGGCAAGTTGACAACTCATCAACACTTATGTCTAATGTCTGTCTATGTGATGCCACACTTCTTGCACAATGAAAATGATGAAGAGAACAAACTCAGGCATCAACAGCATTGCAGCTGCCAAGTTCTCATTATTTACACTCGAGAACAAAATATAGTGCACACATGCACAAGACAACTCCAAATTAACAAGATCATCACCTGCAGTCTGAATGGCTTCACACCAAGGAGCACCAGGCGCTCAAACAGAGACTGTGCTAATCCAGCACGAGCTGCTTTCTTGCACATAATGACCGGACCAAGCTGGCAATGGTCCCCAACAAGAACCACCTAATTTGACAGATGTGCAGACACAAGCAGCTTATCAGATGGGGCACAACCCAAAGACAACCACCTAATTTAACAAAAACAATTCCTCAGCAAGGATCAAGTACCTGTTTTACACCAAGCACCAGAGGAATAAGACACTCAGGTTCTGTAGATTGGGTGGATTCATCAATAAGAACCTGAAATGCAACATAAGACTGAATTTTAAATAACAAATAACAACTTCAAGATTTCAAAAATGTTTTTTTGCCAGATTAGCGCATTCATATTAGAGGGATATATGAACCTGACGGAATCTAAAATTTGCCAAACGAGGATCTCCAGCACCAACACAAGTGCAACAGATGACATCAGCACTCTGAGATATCTCCCTTTCAGTTGCCCGTTTCAAGGCTTTGTACTTCTTCTCATCACTGCTAGACAATTCTCCTGTAAGAAGATGACACCAGAGAAAGAAGTGTCAAATCACAATAGAATAATTACATTTGAGCTTGCTCATCCAAAGTGGATCAGTTTTACCCATCCATTAGAAAAATCAGTTTTGACAGAGTAAGAGAGAAACAGTTCCATTCTGTGCAACTACCAATATCACAAGATCAACTGGAGACAACCATAATTTTTATGTGAATTCACCTCAATTTGGTAACTGACCCAAAACAATATAGATAGATTCAGCTACGATCGTACTAGTTCATAATGATCCTGCTCCACCAAAACACAAAATACAAAACACACAAACACCAATCCATGCAACTAAATACTAGAGGATGCCAATATCATGATCACAAAATTGGTAGTTCACATTGAACATTTTTTTTTTTTCTCACAAGTTAAAACATAAAAAAGAAATCCCTAATAAAGTCCACACTCAACAGTACGAGTCTACTGGTTACAGGTATTAATCAATCAAGTAGTAACATATTCAAAAAAAATTGTATGATTAGCGGAAGCTATCAAACTCAATCTAACAGTTTTACATGTTGGTAGTCAAAATCCTACGTGCTTCTTATTTGTGGGGCAAGAATACTTAAAGTTAAATTCAGAGTTATTTTTTAATATAGGCTCAAAGAAAAAAGCATTAAAGTTGTGATTGACAACCAAACAGAAAATATTAAAGAACTAAATTCACCTTGTTCATCTTTCAGTTGCTGCAATTTATGAAGTTCACTTTTTTCAGAAGTATCAAGATGCCGAACCTGTAACACACCCAAGTATTAAAGTATCGGTATCGGTCGCCACATCGGTCGGCCAAAATTAAGATACATATCGGAGGGTATCGTATCGTATCAGAGATACGCTAAGATACACTAAAGATACACATAAATGGATAGGAAACACTTTTTTATACACTTTTGCATAAAAAAAATAGTTAAAAAAAGCTATATATAACATGTATTATGCATAAACAGTAAATTGAGAGTATCGCACTAAGAATCCAAGGTTTGTAGTTGTCTCATAAATGTAAAATCCTTGTTCCCAATTTTGATTTCCACTTTAGTTAGAGAGAAAAATGGTTGGCAGCAACTTAGGAACAAAAACTCCTTAAAAAATTGTGTTTTTCTAAAAAATTACCCATTTTGGCCATTTTATGACCGTATCGGTGTGTATCGGTTGATACATACCGATACATACCGAAACGTACATTTCACTTCGATTTTGAATTTTTCATAAAGTATCGGTATGTAATGGTGCGTATCGGTGTGTATCGGTAGTGTATCGGTGCGTATTAGTGTGTATCGTAAGATACGTATCGATACAAAAGGGTTTTAAAAATTTCATGTATCCGTATCGGCCCTTACCGATAAGATACGAACCGATACTTTAAACCCTGAACACACCATCAACATGATTAGTAAGTTTAGGTGCAAACATAAAGAAAAGTTGCATCAAATGGTTGTGTCAGTTAATTAGACATGAAGGTTATGCAAATAAGACAAACATACCTGATAGTGCAGCGTCAAATGCTCAACAGGAGAGCTTACAGCTTCCCTTGATTTAGCACAAAGCCTGACGACCTGAAACATTGAAAATCCAGCAGACTTAATCAACAAAGCAAAGTTCAGTGCAGCTACATAGACAAAGACAATTATAGAAAAGCTTGATAATCAAGTACATATCAACATGAACTAAAAGTAAAATGAGAGGACAACATTTCCAGTACATTAAAAGTTTCTCGGTAGCAAGTTGCTACAAAACAATCTGTTCAAGGAACAATATCTTAACCACATATAGTCCCGATCAATGTCACTGAACCAGAAATGACATAGGAGTAATGCATCCCAGAAACAACCAAAAAAAGATAATTTTTTTTCCAAATTATTGCATGCAATGCCATAACAGGCTTTATGACCTGTGGCATCCGTTTGTGTCACACGGTTATAGAAGTTCATACCTTTAACCCAGTTGCACTTATCTTCTCAGCAAGTTGGTCAACAGCCACATTACTTGGAGCACAAACCAAGACCTGGATAGGGATGGATATACAAATAACAATAAGGCAAACAAGTTCAATAATGAATTTAAAAAGAACACAGGAAAGGACACCAATATAACACAAAAAAAATATGATGTACGTTCATTTCATTTACCTGGCCTTGGCCTTGTTTTGCCATATGATAAACAATGGCAGCAGAAGTAACTGTTTTCCCTGTACCAGGGGGGCCTTGTATTAAACTTACTGGCTTCTGAAGAACACTCTTTACAGCAAAAACCTATTCATATAAAAGAGGTAAGAATCTCTCGACAAACTTGGGGCATCTAAGATAAAAATTTTGCAAGTGGAGAAAACACAATGGAAGTATCAAAATACATCCCACATGGCTAAGCAATAAATCAACACAATCTTTCAAAAGCAATTCCGGTCATGCTTTTTCCCAGAGAGGAAAAAAAAAAACCGTATATTCCACTTTAGAAACCACATCAAATTCCAAGGACAAATGAAGGCTAATTAAGTAACTACTTCATGCAATGGCAAAAACAAAATGACTGTTTACAAGCAAAATGATCATAATGAGGAAAGTTAGGGCAAAAGGCCGGGGGAGGAGAAGCTGAATGTCAAGGCCAGACTATGTCAAAGACGAAAATGGTTACACAATCAAGACTAAAAAATATAAAAATAAATAAATAAATAAAAATAAAATAAAATGAAGCTGATTCATATAGATAATTTGTTCAAAATAATGAATTTGTTAAGAACATAAGCAACTTCTAGTGTATATGCAGTAGATTGCAGACTATCTTACAGTCAAACCTTATTTGTTGTGCACGAATGCTGTTTAAAATCACACTGAATGGAAATAAATTTTTAGACATCAAAACAAAAGATTATTTTGCCACTCTTTTGGTTTTTAGTGATGTTCTATCATAATAATACTTATCAAAATTTTAGATTTGGGAAAAACCCCAGGTATTTGAAAGTTGAAAATCGCCCCTATAATTGAAAATTCAGTTTTTGTTTTTGAAATGGGGGGTTGACATTTTTTTTTTTTTTTTTTTTGGTGAATATTGAAAATTAGATAACAAGGAGAAGAGGGGTGGGGGGGGATGTACAAGACCATAGGCCAAAGTATAGTATACAAACCTAGGGGGGATGGGAGGAGCCAAAATAAATAAGAGGAGGCCCCAGGAGACAACAATCAACCTGTTCCTTGGAGAATCAATAACCGGCCGGTGAGGGGTCACAACAAGTTTAAAGGAAATGTCAAAGTAGATGGCATTCCAAATCTAGTCAGAAGATCTGGATTTGGAAGTCCATCTACATCGGTTGCATTCCATCCAAATGTGAGAAATGGCTGCCCCGAAAGTAAGTTTCTCAGCGATGTCACAGATAGAACTAGTGCCAAAGGTCATGTTGATCCATATTCATAATCTCTCAAGTATGAGGGATCTCCTCCTTGCCGGCCAACATTTGGAAAGAACACGCTTACAAATGGAGGAGGTGAAGGGGCAATCAAAAAATAAATGGTTGGTATCTTCAATACCATTCCAGCAAAAGCAACAAGCGGTGTTGACATTTTATCCATTTGGAATTTGAATTTTTAACCATTTCCATTGGATTGGATTCAAATAGAGTGTATTGGTTTATTTATGAATAATATCCTAAGTAAATGAAATAACAAATATTATTCCATTTACTTAAATGTTGTTTGGCATAAATAAATACCAACTCTAGATCAGGTGGTCGAAACAAGCTGCAACATGCGAAATAAGGTCCATACATGCTAATCGAAATTTACTAGAACCTGGCCGAAACCAGGTATGAGATGGTATCAAGGTTAGGTTTGTCTCAGTTTCGAGAAACCGAGATATCTTGGTCGAAACTTGCGACTGAGTTGTTGAACCATCGTCCCTAGTCAATTCATCTATGATTAACACGAACTGATATGGGCTTAAAAATGATCTTTGATGTAATCCAATTGTAAATATAATTTTGTATATATTATATTACGCTAGCATCAACATATATAAAAATTGCAATATAATTTATGATCCTTGATGTAGTTCTCAGTTCTCGCTGCCTAGACATCGCACATGCGGGAGCATCGTGCACCGGGTACACCTTTTTTTATATTATTATAATTATAATTAGGGAAAAGGATGAGTATGCTAGCGGTTTATGTAGGAATAAAGTATGCTAGCGTTTATTAACCATTGGATTGGATAGTTTACATCTAAACTGTTTGTGGTTGTTGTCTTGCATTGCCTACCCACCATCGGCACTCTACAGTCCCTCTCCTCTACTTCCGTCTCTAGCTACACGATCCCAAATTTCCGTTGATCCTCTGCTGCCCCTCTCCCTTGCACTCTCTTTTCCATCCCGTCTCTACAGACTCCCGCCTGCTGTCTCCGCCCCTTCCATCTTGGATTCAAATGCAACAAACTCTAACGTAGCCATATCTCATCTCTAACCGTCGCCTCCGGCCCCATTGCTGCTGGTCGAAACAGCTCCATCTATCTCTCTCAACTTTCTGTTCCCCAAACTCTCTCCCTCGCTCACGGCTACAACCTGAGCCCTCATTTGTCCTTCCTAATCCATCTATACGTTATTGTACAGTCTCTATTTAAGCATTATTTGAATTTATTTTAACAATTTTCCTAATTATTGGAAAAGATTGATTGATTATTGGAGTCTTGGAATTTGTTCTTAACTTTTATAAATTTGAGTTATTTTCTGCAACTTATTTACTTCCAATGAGCATCCATTGATCGGTAACAATGGTTAAAAACTTAAAATATATGGTCTTAATGGAGAGCGGGGGTGCCTTTTGTTGTTATTTATTTATTTTTTTTTTTTCATTCCTTTTCTCATATTTTCTCTCTCCCAGTTATAAACCTACAGCCCTTATTCTTTGCATGTTAGCAGGAGCTCCGGTTCTCCCTGAAGGAGCCTTTGCTCAAAATGGAACCGCAAATCTTCAAAAGAACAAAGCCGTAGGTCTTGGGTTGTTTTTGTTTTGAAAAAGTTTCCAAATCTTTGCATTGATCGAGGAAGGAAAGAAGGAAGAAGAGAAAGAAAATGTCGAATGTCTGGGGAGGAATCGGTGCGTGGGCTGCTCAGGCCAAGCGTGCCGAAGCTGAAGAGCGCGAGCATGCGGCCATTCCGCTAATTCTCAACTTGCCGGTGTTGGGGAGTCACAAAGTTTTTCCAAGTTTAAGGGAAGTGGTATCTGCCAAGCCCAAGAGGAAGAAGATAACGTTATTTGAGTTCACAATCGGAACTTACGTTGGCCCCAGTGGAAACAGGCGCGATTCCTCCGTGGAGTCGGTCTCACAACATATGAGATGCTTTGATTGCCAACTGGTCCCAAGGAAACCAAATGGAAATTCCTCACCTTTGAAGAACCGTAGGCATTAGAAATCAGAAAACTAATTGGAATTAAAGAAATGAAGGCCGGCCTCTGGAGCTTGAAACAAATCCAAGTAGGAAAATGAAGGAGGAGCTGAGAGAGAGGGGGGAGGTCTCCTTTCGAAATGGAGAGGGCAGCAGTAGTACAGGACAGTTGCATGGGCAGGGAGAGAAACAAGTTGTAGCAGCTGTAGCGTGAAAGTTTAGATTTTTTTCCTTCTTCTAACGGTTATATTTATGATGACCAAATCCTATGGTTAAAATTACGCTAGCACATAAGATTCCAAGGTGACCTGCTAGCATTCCTATCCCTCTCCCTTATAATTATAATTCTTATTCTTATTCTTATTCTTATTATTATTATTATTATTTATTATTATTATTTTTTTTTTAAAATAAACGCTAGTATCAACATAGAAGCCATATCAATGCAAGCTGATACGATTATACTAATAATGACTTAATATGAAAAAAACAATATATAATAAACAAAGCATAAGATATAATATAAGCATATTCATCAAAAAAAGAACAATAAACACAAATCAGTGTGAAGTGTTAAAAAGCAAATATAACATAAGAATATTGATTATATATTCATCCGTGGATTGGCAAGCACAATAACACTGGAGAATGGGCAGTTGATCAATAGTAGAGGTCAATAGCCCATTTTCTAAAACTAAAGTCCTCTCCTCATTCCCTCCAAAACCACATCCTCCATGAATTTGTTCATAACCTATACTATCTCTTTAAAGAGTCCAATGCCCCCCTAATAATCTTTTCACCTCAAATCATTCATGAATTAATATATCCATGTGTTCGCATTATTGTTTTAGCATTTTCATCAAATTTGATTTGGGTGCATATTGATACCTCTTTTACTAACACAAGTTTGATAGATATTGTCCTATCATCAATTCTTTTAACATCTATAGCATCATTTTTTTAATCTTTATATACTACTATTATTTTCATCCCTAGTATAACAAAGTTTATAGTCATCTAATTCCTTAGTTTTTTTATCCTTCCTATTTAATCTTTTGTATACAACCTATCTTAATTCTTCTCATTATATCAACCTATTTTAAACTGTTTCCCATTAAAGTTCCTATGTTCCAAGATGCTAATCTAATCCTAGCTAATCCTGATTAGCAAACACCAATAAATAAATAAATAGAGGAACACAGTGCACGGGGCACTCACTACTGCAGGGTATGGGAGGGGCGAGTGCACGGAAGACATATAATCAAGGGATAATATCCAAAACAACATGAACTGCAATCAAATAGACATACTTGAGATGCATTAAGTTCCGGAAGTCCTGGAGCACCAAAACGACGAGGTAGTGTGTTACGAACCACCTGAGCCTCAACTTCATGTCCCAACAAGTGGTGGTAGATGTATCTGTATGCAAGGAAACATTCATCATATTTGCAGACTAATATACTAAATTCCTAAGAGCATATAATGTTTTTTAAGCATTAACCAAAACAGCAGTACTGATTCCAGAACTGGGATCAAATGCTGCAGTGCCAAAAATGTTCACCATTTCCAGTAAGTTCCACATGTTTTGAAGACATTCTAGCATTCAATGGTTAGATGACAGCAGTTACACACTAAATACATACAAGAAGACAAATGAATCTCATCAGTCTAATCTCAACTCCCATGTTCAACAACGGAATTACATAAATATCAGAAGAGCTTTTACTTATGCCAAGAGCGAATTAGCCCACAGAAGAAAGGCTTATTTGTGTGAAGAGGTATAACCATATTTCTGGATGGCAAATTATATCTAACCCCAAACTTATCCAGGAATTACTTCAAGCAAAGGTCTTAAATCTAAGGCTTTGTTCAGGTTTCGAACCTAGGCTGAAACCGAAATTTAGGTTGAAATTTCTGAAACCTGGTCAAAACCAGATACTTTTGGGGCAAAATTCGACATGTCATGGGCTGGTCAAAACTGGTTGAAACTAGTCAAAACTGAGCTGCTCAAAACTGGTCAAAATTGGTCAATAATTGGTATTTTCAGTCGGAAACTGATTGAAACTACCGAAATGTGTGAAATATCATCGAAACCAGTGCAGTTTCGACAGATTTGAACCATGACTTCAAGACAGAGCCACGACAATTCATATGTAAGGTACGTCATCATGAATCTCTACAAATTATAATGAAAGCTCAAACAATTATGCAACCACATATCCATAAAAAATATGCAACCATTAATTGTACCGAGTTCTCCTGTTCTAATATACTTACATAACAACCATAAGAACACAAAGAAACCCTTTCTGGGTATGTAGCAGCAACAGACTTGACCATTAAGGCTAGAAACTTATATCCACAAAGACCTCAGCTCCTGTAAACCCCTCTGGCTTGTTTAAAGAACACATCTTCAACTTAATTTGAGAATTGATTGTATCATCATGAAAAAGGTTTCCTTATTCAGGTTTAGTAACAAAATGTATCCATTCTCCCAGTAGGGAAAGTACTCCATGAAAATAAAGGACACAGAGACAGAAAGGCCATTGAATATTAAAAGGCACATCACCCACCCACTGACACTTGTTTCATCCACTGCAAATGTCTTCATAGCTCCCTGCATTCGATCAAAGCTGGTACTCTTCCAAACAAAATCAACACTGAAACTGTGGTTCACATCAACAGGTACACCCTAGATGCAACATTAAGAATGAGTAATTAGCAACTGCAACCAAAGTGACCAAAGATTTAGAGCAAAACATCAACCATATTGATAAATGCCAGCCTGCAAAGGTTTCCTGGCTCCAAAGTTAGACTGGATATTGTGGCTCTTGCATCCTAAGCCCAAAGCAATTCCTTTGAACTTTTTTTCTTCTTTTGGGTACTTTACATATTGACCTACCCCTTTTGGTCCTCAAATACATCATAAGTCATCTCACCATATCTTCCATCAGTTGCTAAATGGATAGCAACAAATAGCCCCAGAACAAAGAATTTGGATTGTGAACTCTCCCAGCAAAAAAGTGAACAAAACTCATATTTCTTTACCCTCAGATAGTCACGTGCATTTTGGCGGAAAAAAAAAACACCATACCACATCATTTCTGCACAACAAACATTCCCCTAACTACGTGACAGCATATTCTAAAGTCGCTTGCCAATCTACATCTTATCCATGCAGACAATGGATGTGTTGCGCAAATAACATGTTAGAAAAACTCAGATTTAGCAGTAAGACACTATGTACAGGTAAACCTGGACTAGAAGAGAAATTAAGCGGCTTTTGAAGATAAGTAATGCAGTAGAACCTATTTATAGGATGATTGAGTAGTTAGCTTCTTGGAATATGGAATTCAAAGACTATCCCGGAGGTAAAGACTGTCATCTCCTCCATTTTGATGATCGAGTCTTTGTCCCTCCCACCTCATTGAGGAAGTCATTCTTAGTTGCAACAAATATCCATTAGGCAACCCTATATCGTCAGAGTTGAGGTTTCTATGAACAACCAAGGCCTAGTTATGTTAAGTCCCAGGCAACCCAGGCTGCAATTTTCATTATGCCTCAAACCCTCGGAGGATGTGATGCAGAATCGTGGCTGAACCTGACTGACCCTTCTGGCAATTTAGACCGAGACAAACGGGGTCTGATTGGGCTTTTGCATATTTTAGGATTTTATTTTATTTTGGGAATATATATAATCTTTTATTTTTGGGTAGTTATTAGACAAGTAGGGCATTAACAATTTAATTTGAGTTTTAAAGTGTTTCTATTTGTGTCAATCTAGGTCTTAGGGAATAATTAGGAGCTTTTATTTTGTTTCAGTCTAAGATATTTATTAGGTAGTTCTTAATTTGGTTTTCTTATAAATAGACTTGTAACCCAATTCTTTGGGCATAGATTTGAAGAATCAGTTGATTGAGTTGTTTATGGTGCCGGGTAGGTACAGAACAATGGTCGTGTGACCTCTCTCTTATTTTGCTTCTGAATGACTGTAGCAGATTATAGTATTGAGTTGATTTCTCTCATGTGGCTTTCCATCTCTTGCCGAAATTCTGGGCATAAACTCTCCTCCCTGAGTGGATCTAAAACCTAACTTCCCATCCCAAGTTCCTGCGAATCAGTTGGTAACAAATCTGAAACCAGATTCAGATCTTTGTTCCTCCGCCAGGTTAGGCTTGCAGGAGTTGGATCTCCCTTGTTATGCAATAATAAGTTGATTACTGGCAACATCCAAGAGAGACTTTAGCCACAACTTCCTCTGAAATTTCAGGGTGAAACACCTTCTCTACGATGGAATTCTTGGAAGGGGTTTGAGTTCTGGTTTCCGCTAGGTACAGAGCCCCACTCTCACGATTGTTTTTTGTTTCTTATTTGATCCTTGATTTCCAGTATTGCACCTCCTCTCTTCATTTATTCCAACTTGTCCTTTCTTTTCATCTACTTCCTATTTTACCCTCATACAATAAATCCTAATACCCTACATATCATCCCTGTCTACCAAGCAGCATCCTAGAATATTGATTATTTACGAAATTGCCATTATATCCCTTGCAACTCAATATATTTACAGAAGTGCCATTAGTTGTGGGGTTGTTTTAGCACTATTATTTGGGTGGGCCCAGGCTCATAAGTGATCCGACTTGGGTTATTAAACCCTGGTTCTGCATCAGGATGCCAAATTTCCTGAAATTGGAAGCAGAAGAGTATTCAAACATATGGTTGGTGGGGGTCTTTCAAACAATGTAGCTCATGACACCTCAATTTGGCTTCTAGCATGGGTTATCTCGTCCTCAGAAGGTCAAGATTAGGTAATCAATGTGAATCTCATGTTAGCAATGGTGTTCCAAGGGTCCCCCACCCCACCCCACCCCACCCCACCCCACCCCACCCCATCTTTTATGGTGAGGTGATTTCTATCTCATTAATGAGGAAAAAGATCCTCCCCAACTCCAACCATTTACCTCCCACCCATCCAACGGTTGGGAGGACTTGGACATGTGTGTATCCCCAGGAGTTGGCAGGGGTTGGGGTGCATGACCAAATCCTTCCAGCCGTTGGATGGGTGGAGATAAATGGTTGGAAGCCCAAGTAGTTGGAGAAGAGCTGGATCCCATTAATGAGATGTCGCCAGCACTCAGGCCAGCCTCCTTTGGTACTTTTTCCTCCTCTTTGGAGAATCTTTATGATTATCAATCATAAAAAGGTTAACTGATCTTACCTGACTGGCACGAAGCTCAAGAGCAACTTCCTCTTGTGCAGTTAACTTGATCTGGAACGGAAAATTAACACACAATGAGCACCCAAAAGGAAACAGCATAGTAATATAAATTACCTTTAAAAAAAATGAGGCAAATAACATTTCTCTAAGAAGTCCATTATTACATATCCTAAGTTTAATATTATAACAATCATTTGTCAAAAATAAATTGAACATACCACATGCCCCACTGACTGCCATGCTGGATGAGTTGCATCCCCCGGATAACGAAGTCGCAACTCATCACCAGGTACAAGCCTTAACTCATTATCTTCCTGCAATATCACATAACATAATTGACCTTCAGTAAATAAATCCTATAAGCTTATCAAACAGAAATAGGAGTACAGAAATGCAAAAATAAAAAGAACAAGAAAAAAACAAATCCTCCATCTAACAAGGGGATAAAAAACTTATAACTTTAAAGTGTATAAATATACACACACAATGCCTACATAAGAAGGATACTCTATTTCTTACAATACATATTCCACATTGATGTGCTGAAAGGAAATATCCCCACTTTTCAGACCATTTCATTTTTAAATTGGGACCAAAGGGGGGAAATTTGCAAGAGACGAGCAGCAATAAGAAAAGACTTAACCACCTTTGGAAAAACAAAGTATGCAATGCGTTTCTTGTTAAGCCCGATATCCCATCGTATTGTGACATTGTCTTTGCTTTGTGATTCTTTCATCATCTGTAACAGAATCGTAGTTCATAAGATGCTGCCTAACACACTTTCTCAAATAAAAAAACATGTGCCATATAATGTCCAAAAATCAGGAAAATGAAAAAGCATTCTGAATGTTAAAGCAATAGTTATAATCCCAGAGAGTATCAGAAAAATTAGAAAACAAAAATTGTTAAAAATAGCACATACTTTATCATAATCGGCTTCCAGCTTAATGAGTGGTGCAAACACATTTTGATACTGCAAATCAAATGGAGAGGGATCGTTAGATTAACCACTGGAAACAGCCAGAGTACTTCTACTTCTTCAACTTCCAAAAACAAGACTTCTTATGGTGATGTCAAGTACCTGATAAGCATCTTCATACTTTAAGGCTACAGGCTGAGGTTCATCATCCACTCCAGGCTTCTCAAGATCTTCAAGAGAGGCATCAGGGTTTGTTTTCCAAAGTTCCTCCACCTTATTTATCTGTTGAGCACTAATTTGGCGTGCCCTCAACTGTTCTTGTTCAGATGGAATCTGCCCATGCAAACAATAAGCCAATTAAGGGAAGACCTCCGCAAATAACCTAGAGAATCGAACAGATCAAATAAACCAAAATAATAATAACATACGCATACCTTAACAAGCCACTGCAAGAAACAACGATCATCGATAAGAGGACACCACTGACTCAAGTCCCAGTTCATGTCCTTCAATGCATTGACACTCAAACAAGGTTCCCTGCAGAGAAGAACAACGACACTCTCTGTCTTGGCTGAAATAAATCCAAGAAGGAAAACATTTCGGCATCCACAGTTATAGCACTCGAGGATTGTTTCTCCAAGAGGACTGTCTTTATGAAGGCAGACTTCCTTGTGCTTTGCTCGAACCTACCAATATCCAATCAACAAAAGGAAAATATAGTATCAAGGAAGGACTCCGAAGGACAGACCGACAAGAGTTCCTAAAGCGTAAGATCAGCAATGAAAGATATTCTTCTCCCTAACTTAAAATGTGAAAACCGTTAACAGAAATATCTAAACCCCTAAATATAACATTCATAATATAAAAAAAATGCAAATAACGAAAACCCACAAAAAGTATGAGAACATACCCCCCCTTGAGTAAATTATTAGTGGGTAATCAGCACCTTCTGATTTCTCCACAGCTTATATCATAATAATAGAACTTAAAGCAATTCCGAGGGGACAAATACTTGTAACTAAATGAGGGCTACAACCAACATTACCAAAAAAGAGAAGATGGCCTTCTACAACATATTGCATTAGCATAGTATGCAAAACCATATCCTCCATGAATATCAGATTCAGCAAAACACTTAAAAAGAGGATTTCTAGACTTGGAAATAACACCAAGTAATGTGAAAAAATGAACACGTTCAAATGCTAACATTGAAATAACCATATCTAGAAAGTTGTTTCGAATACCTAGTATATAGGTATCGGTATATGAAATAGTAATTCTTGCTAGAAACATTCTATAAGAAAAGAAAAATTTTAGCATATACAGTACAAGGAGAAAGTCAATTTATGCTGTGCAAGCAAGGTGGAAATGAAATTGAATATTTAAATCCAAGTGTCATCGAGGAACAGAAATGCTTTGTCCATAAAGCATCACCTTCAGGACTATGGGGAACTGACAAGTTGGAAAGATGACAAGAGCACATTGCTTCTAGAAATTCATAGTAACAACAGGAAATTAACAGGTCATTATGATCAAGACCACACCAAGACCAAGGGGTGGGGGTGGGGATGGGGGTGGGGGTGGGGAGAGGGAATTGTTTAGAAGGATTCCCATAGGTAGTAGTTATTCCCAACAAGACAAATCCTGAATGGAATGCATACTTATATACACATACCCCACCAACTCAGTAGTTTCACATTCACTTGTGGTTGGTTCTTTGATTAGTAAAAGTTACCATGTGCCTCTTTTATTTCAACAGAAGAGAGGCATAGATAACGGTCCCAAAAACTTTGCATTCACAGATCTAGAATAGTAAAAATGTAGAACCAAAGACAATCTACCATGTTTCTAAAATTTGAATGTGGGACAATACTTCCTATATATATATATATATATATGACTGAACATGTTCCTTCCTGGATGCCCAACCAAAGGAGAAGGGCAAAACAGTCCGAACTGGGAAGAGAATCACAAACCCTAACCTTAACATCACTATGCCAGCCGCTTGCTTGACCGAGGCCCTCCTCAAAATATTAACCAAGAATGGAAAATCAAGTCATTAATACTCTTAACGAATTTGGTTTCTCTTTGCTTCCAAGTATTAGCATCGATTGATTTGAGAACTCCATGAGACAGGGATCTTTAACTTGAATTGAAAAAACATTATAACTCCTGATTCTTCTTAAAGAAGGGTTTCAACAAGCCCCAATCACAGTTTATAGTTAGCAATCACTTTCTCACTTTCAGTCTGCTTGAGACCCATATCAACCCACATTTTTCTTTGACAAAACGAACTGAACGTTTGACAAAATTACAATATTTATAAAGGAAATATTAAGGCTGAAGCTTGTATCTCAACTCATAGGTTCCTTCACAATCATAAACTCCAGGACGAGAATAAAGATACCATGGCAGCTTTTTGACCTTGACATAGCCAGAAAAAATTAATGTAATGGTGAAGCATGAAGACAAGCCAGGAACTGCCCATTAAGCCCACACCCTATGCTATCAAAAAGGCACTCAATGTCGGCAGAAAACTGAAGGAAACTAAGTTATGATACGAACCTGATGCAAATTCAAGCAAGAAGAGAAGATAGGCTTATTATTTTGGGTTCGGTTTAGTTTATTGGTGAAGAATGATATCGGATAGAGCCTATTGGAGGGCTAGGATTCACGTTCCCGACACCATTTAGCTGAGTTTCTCCTGCCTTGTGGGCTAGACCTCTTTCCTCTTATTCTCACCGGTATACTCACATCTGATCGCCTCACCCCTGACCTATTCTATGTTTGCCCCTCTCCCCCCGTTTTCTCTATTGTGTTTTTTTTTTTTATCCATGTAACCGACCCCATTAAGTTGGGATAAGGTTGAGTTTTTTGTATTTAGTTTATTGGGTAAAACTGAACCTATGGTACAAATTTTGTTCAAGTTAGGCGTAATTTGAGTGCCTAATGGGTTATACGGGCCATTGACTTAGTATATTTTTGGGTTTACTAACATAATGGGCCAATCCTATAAGCCCAAATATTAGGGATTTGAGTCCAATATGGGATTATATTGAGTTCAGTATTAAGTTTCTATTTTAGAGTTTATTGCCTATTTTACAAGATTTGGAGGATATTCTGGAGGATTGAATGATTTGCGTGGGAGAAGAGATTATCAAGATTGTATGGCTGGAATATTCTGTTAGATATACTACTCATTTAGTTTCTATTTTGTAATAGATTCAGTTGCTAAGTCAATAGCAATCTAAGGGTTGCCTGTTGATTTTTGTGTAATAGCAATTAGATCGAAGAGTTGCTAGTTTTTGGAGTTACTTATATTGTAATGCAATAAAGCAAAGAAGACAACGTTCAATGATTTTGAGTAGTGACTGAGAAACTTAACTTTTGCCTCTTTGGGTCAATGGTAATGCTTTTCCTTGGACTATGGTGTCACAGTTCCAGTTCTACTGTGGTCAGGCAATAGGTTGGGATTGGTGGTGATGCCCTTCCCACAAGCCTAGTGGTGATTCTAGGTCATACCCCTTTTATTTCTTCTTTCATAATGTCAAAGAAAAAAAAAAAGTGTTTGAAAATTTTGTTATCAATATTGGTCTATCTCAATATGCCATAGTGTTGCAATTGATCCCCCACTGTTTCTTCCTTGGTGTGGGATTAATTCTGCATTATTTGGTATTAGAGCTAAGGAGAAACGATAGACGAAATCAGTGGTTGATGCATTCTACTTCCAAGTGAAGGATGTGCAGTTTAATTTGTTGGTTCCAACCATAGTTTTTAAGGCAGTAAGGCGACGGAGGCGTTTAAAGGTCTTTCAGAGCGCCTTAGCGATAAGGCGGGCATAAAGCGTCGCCTTATCGACTAAAGCGTTCCTGTGTAATTTTTTTATAAAACCAATCTATTTGGTTCAAATCCTAGTTGAATCCTATTACTCATATGTTAAATAAATATTAAAGGTTCATATTCATACCAATGAAAACAAATCAATAAAGTGAATAAACTAAGTTCATCTTCATCAATCATCAATCATTAATCATCATAACATATTAACATATAATATAAATACATAATTATGAAACAAAATTATAAATATAAACAAAAAAAGACATAAAAAATACAAGTATTTATTATACTTACCTCTATGATGCCAAAATGAGTGCCTAAGTCCTAAGGTCATCCACTATATTTCTGCTCCCGTCAAAGAAGAATGAAACTCACCGCTGCCGGAGCAAAATGGTGGCATGGATCAATGGTTCTTCCTTGTTCCTTGATTCTTTCTCAAAGCCCTTTCTTAAAACCCTTGACAAAATCCAAACCCTGTTTGTGAATTGTGTTTTTGTTTTGTTTGTTTTGGTTTTTTTTATGGAGTAAAGTTGATCTCATACATCTCAAGTGTTAACAAAACCATACACCTACCAATAAAAAATCTATATTTGGAATCGTCATCAAGTAATTTTAAAATGTGTTAAAAAAAAAAAAAAAAAAAAACCCATAAGGCGCCACCTCACATAAGGCGGAGCACTGTCTTACCATCTCTAGACCGCATCAGCGCCTTAAAAACTATGGTTCCAACTAAACCTATTTGTTCAACTTTTTTTTAAATTAGGCTTAACTTGAGTGCCCAATGGGTAATTTGGGCCATGGGCTAATTATTTTTTAGTTTACTATTACAATGGACAAACCCTATAAGCCCAATAATTAGGGATTTGTGAACTATACGGGATTAAGTAGTTATTTGGTGTTTACTATTTGTTTACACGATTTAGAAAAGATTTGTACGGAAGATATTCTAGAAGATTGATTTTTGTGTGAGCCCCAAGTGATTTCCGTCGAAGGAGATTATTGAGAAAAATGCTAGCTAGAATATGTTGTTGGATCTACTACTCTTTTAGTTTCTATTTTGTAATAAATTTAGTTGCTAAGTCAATAGAAAAATAGGAATTGCTATTTGGATTTACTTTTGTGTCATAGTGATGGCGTCCAACCCCAAATCCCAAGCTTTAGGATGGAAAGGCCATTCCCATGTTATAAGCCCAACAAAGGGATATGGCCTATAATCACCACTAGGCCTACGAGAAATTCTGTTATCTATATTGGTTTGTCCCTATATGTGATCTTGTTCCAATTGATCGCCCACTGGTTCTTCCCTGGTTTGAGATCGATTCTACATTAGCCCGACCCAATTTAGTTGGGAAACGGCTGAGTTGTTGTTTTTGTTGTTATGCATTAGGAACCCCCCTCCAAGTCAAATTTTGCAAACATCTAAGCCAAAGTGGAGATAAAACAAGAAGCCGATGATGTGATGGACTCAAATTTAGAACTATAAACCTGTTACCAACATATATTGATATGATTGATTTAAATGGTGATGTTGTTGCCTAACTTCCATGATTCTACCTTACCTTGCTTAGAATTTATTTTTTTTTCTCCTTTTTCTCTTTGTTAATGTGGGGGTGTGTTGGAAGAGCAATGCACATGGGTATTGGGTATCCACCTAGTTGTCAGATATGCTTCAATGGAAAATCTAAATGTAAAAGGGTACACCATTTCCAAGTTTGAATTTGAGATATCTAAAATGAAGACAAAGTTTCTATTTTTTTTTTCCAAGGGAGTGGGTTTTCTGAGCAAGCAGGGTACTCTTACTCTCCCACATAGGGTTTATTTATTTATTTATAACAATAATGTCTCTTTCTTTAATATAAAAATAATATAGAAATCCATATGGAGGTGCAGTGTATGCCTTAGGCTCAGAGAGACTTTTTGCTTTTTTCTAAATATGTATGGAGAAGCCTGGAAATTTGAAAAACAACAGCGACCATAAAAGCAATTCAGACAAGAAAACAGTATGAGCAAAACATTTTTTTGGGTGATAAAACAGTACTACAGCACTGTGAGCCCGGTCAAAGTATTCATTAGAACTCAAAGGCATCCGTAACTTTAGTATTTTTAAGAGGGCTTAATGTTATTCTTAATAATTCAAAGTTCCAGTTTGATTTATTCAATAAGAAAAACCCAAAAAAAAAAGAAAAAGCAAGAGTTGCCTAGATGATTCATTCAGAACAAATAATCAGCAAAAAAGTAGTACAAAAAACCCAATACTAAAGAGTTCAATTTTCCACGCACCAGGTGATTGACGATATGAGACCCCGAAGTGTTGCCCCGCGAGTTACAAAACCACTTACGACAAGAAGGCACATTGCAACGCACAACACAAGCCGGGTTCTGAACCCCACAGTATCGACAAGCATGCTCCGTGAAATTACCCTTTCCAAAGTCATAATTCTCATCATCACCTGTTTCCTCAAAGTTCAGACCACTCATTCCCGCCGCTAGGGCATCCACCGCAGCCTGGTTATTGCTTCCACCACTGCTGCTACCACCACCACCACCACCTCTAACCTTGGAAGCACTACCAGAAGCAGCAGAGACAGTGCCACCAGTCTCGGCTTGGAGATCGGCACCACGTTCAGAAGGGTCAGAGACGGAATCAGACGCAGAAGGCCAAACCGAAGACCTGATCGGCTGTGAAAGTTCTCGAAATTCAGGATAATCGTAATCATCGCCCTGGGTGTTGAACTCGAGAAAGGTGTAAGCGTCGCCGCCCGTGTCAGGTTGTGAAGCCGTCTCGTAGAGATTGTTTACAACCGTCTGAGCGGCCATGGATCTCTCTGCCTATGATTGAATTAGGGTTACAGAGAGTCCAAATTAGCGCTATAGAGGTAGAGATGTGAGAGACTAACTATGTTTTATGGTTAGGGTTTGAAGGAGAGATTGGGAGGGAGAGAGAGAGAGAGAATGGCAAAGGACGGCGAGAAAGGAAAAAAAGAGAGGAATTTTAAAGTCGCAAGAATTTCAGTTTGGATGTTATATAAAACGGAGAAATGACGTCACCAGAAAAAGAAACAGAAACGATATAGAAATGAGAGAGTGGTGACGTGGTGACGTGGAGTTAACCGCGGTTAAATCCGAGTCCGAGGTTTCGTAAAGACTACCTCGTTCTTTCTCGGTTTTGTTTTCGGTTGAAGTACGCGCAATCGAACTGGGGTCCACTCATGAGTGTTGGTTGATTCTTGACTGTTTGATTGGAATAAAATGGAATCCCCATTTCCTCGTTTTCATTGGATGGCTGTTTGTGCCTCCTTGGATGCAAATATGACCATTCAGTTGGATGAGACAGTTGCAGCACTCCCTTGATCTTTATCAAAATCTATTTGGTAAACATCAGTTGCAATCAGAATTTGTCGTACTGAGAAAGGTCCGAGAGTTTCAATTAAAAAAAAAAAGAGAGAGAGGCGCACGAGGTCTAACGAGGGATCCACAGGGTCATCATCAAGTAGGGTGTACTTTATATTTATTTCACAAGACATGGTGTCCATCACAAGAGCAGGTGATCATTTCACTTTTCTTCCTGTGGCCAAGTGAGAATGGTGGATATCCGTCTAATTTATTCCTGATTTTTGTAAAAAGTATTATTTTTTCTTTTCTATTTTAGCCTTGGAATGATCTGGATAATCGATTCGGATCAGTATCAGATTGGAGATCAATCTCAGCCGATATTGATCCAATACGATCAAACCCAGATCGAATCAGCCAATATTTGAAACCATGAGTGACTAGACAGTGTTATTTCCCTTATGAGATGGTATAACACTCTAGTCTTATTAATCTCGACAGAATATTATATTTTTTAATCCATGTGTCTCAAGGCTTTAAAACGCATGATACCATATTAAGTAGGTTAGAAATTATCAACTATAACTCAACAACTTCTCCTTAGACGATGTGAGATTAAAATTTATACATGCTCACCGATCTTCCATGAAAGTTCGATACACTTATCATATTCTTGATCATTATCAAAATCTTATTTGGAGAACATCAGTTGCAATTAGGATTCGTCTGAGAACTGAGAAAGATGCGCAAGGTCTAATGAGGGATCCATAGGGACATTGACAAGGGCATGTACTTTTTATATCACAAGACATGGGTGTGTATTTTGTATTTCACAAAAGCAGGCCATCATTTCGCTTCCCCTCCCAAAGCCAAGTGACTAGGCAGTGTTCTTTTCCTCATCTATCAAAGTAAAGGTAGTGTGATATTATTAAAAAAAAAAATGTGAAAGGTACATGAGATGGTGTAACACCCCGATTTTATTAACCTTGACTCAATATTATCATTTTTTATTAAGGAGGTTAGAGGTTATCAACTAACTCAACAACCTCTCGTTAGATGATGTGAGATTAAAGTTTGCACATCTTCGATGATCTCTCAAATCCCGTGGTACTTGCCAAATTTTATTGATGAAAACACCTCACCGATCTAGGCTAGAGGTTATCAACTAACTCAATAACCTCTCTCTAGATGATGTAAGATTAAAGTTTGAGCATCCTCATTGATCTCTCAAACCCTATGATACTTGTCATATTCTTGATGAAAACAACTCACCGATCTTTTAAAAATGTTCGATACACTTATCATATTCTTAAGTATAACAAATGATGTGTGAAACACGATCAACACTACAACTACTGGATAAGAATATTTGATTTTGGCGTGCTTATTCAATGGCTGAATTGTTGAACACATTCTAGTGTGCTTATTCAAACTTTTAGCCCCAAATTAAGGGAGTTGAGGTTGGGCTTATTTTTACTTAAAAAAAAGTTACGAACCTCTCTCTCTCTCTCTCTCTCTCTCTCTCTCTCTCTATAATGTCTTTAAACAAAACTATTTGATATAAAATTAATTTGAATTTAATAATCTATCACAATTGTGTAGCACATTCATGTTTTTTTGCCTTTATTGGTGGGGATCTTCATTATTCAAACAACTTAATCCATTTAAAAAAAAAAAAACTGTTCAAATAATCTTAAAAAACATAATTTAATTGAGGTTTGAAAAATGAATAGATGATGATGATATGAATCACATATCCATAAGGTCTGGACACAAATATTATTCAAAATAGAAATAACCTTTGTTACTACAACCTACCCCATCAAACCCCCTCCTAACTGTTGGTTAGGCACAAATTTTATGTAAATATGTGACAAAAGTGTTCCAATAATATGATATAGCGAATCTAAGGTCATAATTATCCCCAGACAAAATTGTTATTGCCCCTAGAAGTCCCATACAACAAAAGTGAGATATGAGAATCTCTAATTCTCCATACCCATGGTGTAAAGAGATTCAGTCATGAATATATAATTTTGTGTGCTTGATTTCATGATTTGCTACTCTTAAATTCCTTCCAATGATATCACCGCATCAAGAAACATGAATAAGGGGAAAAGACCACTGGGACTCCAAAATTGGAAAACTTCTTTGGTTCTCCAAAGATAATTAATTTTAGCATTAGAGTAAGAATGATGTTAGATTTATTTATGATTTCTTTTCTTCAAATGTTGTACCATTTGGTACAAATCATACTTATTTATAATTCCACCAAAAAAAAAAAAAAAATGGCAATCTAAGGTGAAAGATCTTAGCCCTATTAATTTTTGAATTGTCTATTATCAAATTATCTTAATTTTTTTTTTTCAAACATATTGCGTTCAGTTATAGACAAGCTCATGTATCCAAGATGCATATTACAAAATAGAGGCTAATTGTTGATAATGTAGTAATTGCACAAGAGATTTTCAATTTAAAGGTAAAAGAGACTAGGCTACAGTCAAGCTTAATAAGTCTAAAGCATGTGACTGCCTTGAATGGGATACTTATGGGTTT
>NW_024870639.1:502751-515904 GCF_013358625.1 Macadamia integrifolia
GAGAGAGAGAGAGAGAGAGAGAGAGAGAGAGAGAGAGAGAGAGAGAGAGAGAGAGAGAGAGAGACCTTGGTAAGAACATCATCATCAGGAGGAGGTGACTGGGAGATGGAGCCAGGCTCATGTGGTGGCCTGGGAGCTTGCTTTCCTGTAGCCACTTTCTCAACATCCCTTGCTCTCATCTTGTCATGTGGATCTACCACTGAATCCTCCATGCTTTCCTTCTTTTTTGCCTCCCTCACTCAGACCCAGCAAGGCAATTAAAGGTTACCTCTTGCATGTATTTTAAATCATGCACGCATCGGTTGCTTTTATTAGGAAGCCACGTATGGAAATAAAAACACTTGTGTATGGTGGAGGGTTATTGAAGTGTCACTATCCTACTCTTCCACCAGGCATGCACCACTTCTCACACTTAAAAGCCAAAAATATTCATGAGGCTAGCACGCTCATGTCTCCCTTCGGCTGGTCTAGTGTTCTCCTTTCATTATTTGACCTGGACTATTTAACCTCATGAGAGTGTCCATCTTTTTCTGGCCCACTAATTGCAATGTTGGTTCCCCCTTCAGAATACATTATGGTTCTTTCTTTTCTTTTGGTGGCCACTTCACCATACATTTGTAAGCTTCCCCAACTAATTGGTTGAGCCTTGGAAGAATATATAATATCCTTTTGAGAGAGGGATAGACACACCACCTGCATGTGACACCAATGAGGCATAGGACAGAGTTATGGAGCATCATACAAGAGGGGTAAGGCGATCATTTCAAAGGGAGAAGAGAGATTGATATACAAACGTTAACTTTGTGGTACGTAGGTAGTGTGCCCAACTTTTATTTGTTGCAAAATACATATAACCATAGAAATGTATGTGAGATTCTGAAATTCAATTACAAGTCTGCATTTCATGGGAGGCACATATAGGAAGCCCTCTTTGGGTGACCCAAGTATTGCAATGTGATAGGTTCAGTTGGGTTCAATTTTGTGGATAGATAGACCTCAAGGTCCCTTGTTCATATATCAAATTTCAGTCAAATCAAACTCGATAGATGGTAAAACAAAACTTTGAAAATCATGGCTATGAGAGTCTACATAAAAGTGGCTAGAGAAATGTAGTCATGCATGGACACATATTAGCATGCATGCCAATAAAAAGGGTATTTGATTAAATTAGGATCTAAAATTAATTAGATATGAGAACCCTTGTTTGCATTTCAATTTTCAGTCGAGACAATTTGCCAAGTGGTAAAATAAAACTTTAAAGAAGATAATGGAAGAATACTGTAGAAGCCTGCCGACCTAAACTTTAATTATTGAATTAAAAACTTGGTTGATTTGAAATACTACTAACCCTAAAAACCAGATCTAGAATAGACCAAATCTGAAGTTGCTAGGTCTTAGAAAAAACAAATCTTGAAGAAAAATTGCACTTGAAAAGAAATGCTCCAAGGCTTGGTTCTTGTCACCTAGATCTAAGCCTAGAACTAGAAAATTAAAATTACAACTTAAATAGCTTTGGTAAGCTTGTCTAATTATGGTGGTGGAATGAGTTTTTGGCTCACTTTTTAATATCTTTTGTACTGTAAGGCATTCTGTTGTAACTAGCAAACATGATGTTCTGGGCTTTAATAAATTCAGAAAAAAAAGCTACAACACCATACAATGAATACACTGCATCTAATTAAACTAGAATTCAGATGTCTACATATAGGGAGGGGGAAAAAAAAGAAGGAAAGAGCAGATAAAAAGGGAAAATTGCCGCCAGATTTTCTCTAACTGCAAGGTATTCTATTGTAACAAGGAAACATGCTGTTCTGGGCTTCAGCAAATTTAGAAAGAGAAGCTACAACATCATACAATGAATAAGTTGCATCTACTTAAAAACTAGAATTCAGATGTTTACATAAAGAGAGGGGAAAAAAGGAAGAGGAGAAAACGAGAAAACTGCCACCGGATTTGCTCCTTTGCACCCCTTGGAAATTCGAAAAGAAGTTTTAGAATTCGAAAAGTCGTAACTCAATCATTCCTTCTTTCCTCTTTGGAGAATACCAAACTACAACTTTCCCTGAATTTAGGAGCCTCAGAGAGTAACTCAAGCTGTACCTGACGTCCTCAATAGATGGGCCATGTTTAATGGATAAGGAATCCAGCAAAAACTTTGAATCTACCCGAAAGACTATTGGACCTGCAACCTACAGGACAGACCAGTTGCAAAATTGAGAAAAAGGATCAGGCCACAGCTCTCACACCAATGAAACTCGATTCTATGTATTGTCGAATCCAACTTATTTATGAAATGGTGAAACTAACTAATGCCAGAGCAGTTGATATCCAATCCTCTTGAATGGTTACAGGATAAAAGGAAATAAAGCTCAACCATGAAAATGGCTAGGATCAGTGGCTTAGAAGATCCTTTTATGTAGCACATTAAAGTGCAACATTAATTCTGCATGAGATGTGAATGTAGCATTTTATATCCACCACCCACCTATTCAATTGCATCTTAACAGTCGCATTGACACATTCTTAAACCAGTATAAAGGTTTTAACCAAGGTAATAATTGATATTATTACTTCACTTGTACTATGATATCCCTACCATTAAGATGGCAAGTTCTCCCTTGTGCCATGGCCATCTGGGGATTTAGATGCACCAACTGGAGGACACCAAACATTCTAGCTCAAAACTGACAGTCAGATTGGGTCATCCAAACCACATTTTTCAGCAATATTATGTTCTCCCTCAAAATATCAATGTATCACATTTATAAAATAATAAAAAATGCATGTGGAATAGCTTTCATTCAAAAAATACTACATTGCGTCCTAAGTTAAAATAAAAGAGTGGTGATAAATAGCGATACCTGCTGTTGGAAGATTAAATTAAGCCTTGGCAAAGCAAGTGGATCCAAATCCCGTTTGACCGGAGAATTCCTAAAGATGTTGGCAGCTGCATCAACAGCCCTTCTAGCAAATGCTGATCCTGAACAAACGTCAAGCCGGGTATCTACCCTTGTCAGGTCACCAAATAGTTTCCTGAACTTCCCATGTTGAAATGTATAGCAAATAGAACCAAAAAAATCTGCATTAAGTGGATTTCTTTTTTTGTAACTCAAAGTAATGGCCCCTCCATCTCTTGACTGAGTCCTTGAATCAACTGCCTCTGAGCTCCAAAGCCAGGCAGCACAAGTACACCCTATTATACAGTGTGAAAAACATAAGATGAGAAGAAAGAGAACTCATAGAATACTGTAATAATTCTAAGCATTACAAGCCACAGTAGACAAAGTGTCAAGACTGAACACATCAGACATGCTGACATTTCTAATACTATAGCGATGAGACATAAAATGCTTTCAAGTGACACCTAGCCAATGGATTATCTTCAAGGCCTTGCCTAGGAAATGAAAAATCAGAACAAAATGATAACAAGGGAGAAAACAGGCATAACCAAAACATAGATTTGAACTAGACTCATTGTACAGGCCCACAAAAGCCATTGCTTTCTGGCAGTGTCTACACTCTACTCAATGTGTCAAGGTTACAGAAGAGATTCTGACAAACCATAGACAAGGTTACATGAAGGTCATGTGACAGAACAATTTACAGTGATACAATAGGATTTAGAACCTCCCAACTTGCAGATATTACAGATTACAGAATGGTTCCTTCTTTTTTATTTGGGTACCCACAATATGAGATCTTGGAACCAATGGTCAATTCTAGAGCACTCATGGACATCTGATAATCTAAACTTGGCGAAAAAAATTATTTACAGATTACTAGGTGCGTCCTTACAGAGAAAGTTTAATTGGTTAAAACACCATCTCATCTACAAGGTCTTTCAAGCCCCCCAAGCTCCTCTTCCCCAGTGCTTAAGTAAATTTCAGCACCCATTTATGTCATCCCAACTCTGTAAGTGAAAGAAATTTCAGAAATGAGGACTTACAATCCAAGACTTAAATTTAACACAAATCTATTGCTCATAACCAAGATCGTCACAACCACTGCCGTAACCTCTGTTTTTTACCCTTCGTCATGTTACCTAGATTCCTTTTAGATGGGGTCATCTTTTGTAATTTCACTTCAAGGCTTGGGACCACTCCAAGCACAACCCCTTTCCTTGCCTTCTGACTCCCACGGTCATTGCTGGTGATCAGGAAACCAAATCCGATCTTCTTCCTACTGCTATCATTGATCATATAAGAGAAGTGAAACGTACTATTAGGTCTCCCATCAGGATCCACACCTGCAAATGGCTGTACTGGACAACTAGCTGAATAGTCTACATTTTAAATTTTGTGTTACTGATTTGCAACAGCTCGAACACCAGAGCTCCACAATAGAGACATCAGCATTGTCCTATGTCCACTGGAAGGTTAACTGCACCAGGGAATTGAGCTACTGAACAGGATAACAGTGAGTGTTAAACCATGGAGTTAACTAGTGTTAAATGATTCATATTTTTCAGAGGGTCATGAGATTAAGGTTACAATCACTGGTTGCCCATTTCTGGTGACTGTAATATGCAGGGACACCTTCTATAGCATTTTTACCTATCGTCTCCTCTCCTAAATTGACTACGGAACAACGAGAAAGAAGAAGGATAATAGCAGATTTTTTCAATCCATTTGAGTTTTTGAGGAAAGCAGCTTGCTTTGCTTCTGGTGCAGTGGGTTGGGGGAGAAAAAAAAAAACACGAATATGGCTATTTGAAAAAGTGAAAGAGGGGTTTTGTTTTTTTTTTTTTTTTGGGGGGGGTGGGGGGAGTGAGTTTACTTTATACCAATATTGAAAATCATGGACTCTTGAGAGAACTATGTTGGGATTTTCATATGTAAAGGTAATGAACTAAAATGAACTGTAGGTAGTTTATACCACACAATAATAAAAAATATGGTGCAATGTTGTGTCATATACTTCCATTTGTACTGGGATTTTCACATGTGAAGGTAATACTTCAAAATGCACTTTCCTTGCCAGCATAGTTGTCAAGGCGTTACCCAGGCAACCTCCTTGTCATCCAGACGATTTCTCAACTAGGGTCTGATGTAGATCCCCACTCTGGACTGAGCTATCGCAGGAGGAAAGCCCAGCCCAAGTAGGGCTAGTCGATCACCACTTAAGTCCACCTAAGTGGTTATTTATGGATTAGTTTATTTGTTATTAATAAAGGCCCACTGGGCCCATCGATTTACTCACTTAAGGGGTTGAGTTATTAGTCAGAAATAAAGGCCCATGGAGCCAATCTGGTTACTTGTAATCAAGCCCATTAGTGGTTATTAGTTAAGACATAGTTAGTTACCTAATCTATTTAGGTTTCTAATGTCATCTCCTAGTTCTAATGTGACTGACTGCTCTGCCCTCTATTTATGGAGGAGCTCTTGTACTCCGATTTCTCAGATTTGAATAAACAAAATTTGCAGTCAATTGCTTTTAAACAGCCGAGATAGCTGTGGGTGAGTGGGCCAAGAAAGCAAATCCCACCCACAATTCTCTTGCTTTCTTCTTTCTTTCTTTATTTCAATTTAATGTAATTGTTATTTGCTTGCTGTGATAATCGATCAAGAGCTATTCAGATCTGTCAAGTGACTTAAATACTGGAATCGACCAGCCTCAAGCTAGGACCTTTGAAGACCAATCGATCTCCCTCATCTCTCCACTTTGGGATCTGGTCAGTCAATCATTTAGGGTCTTGTTCTGCTCTCCAAGGGGACCACTCGATCCACACTTGGAGGCCAACTGAAGTTACTAGCTGAGGTTCTTGAAGTTCTGTCGCTGTTCTCTCTTTTAGGTCTGAAATCAAGAAAGTGGATAACTTCTTCACCAGCTGACAGAAGTCATCCATCTTTGGGGTTGTTCTTCCCCATACTAGGGCCTACAATCGACCCCAGTTTGGGTCCAATTTGAGCAGCCTAACTCCAACCGCAGGTAACCCATAAAATCCCTAGTCGCAGGCTTCTCTCCTGGGGTTTTGGTTCTTGTTTGCTGATTCTTATTATTGAGTTATTCTCTGTTTGTTTAAGTATTCCCTGGGGTCTGTTCTGGTAATTTTCTGATTCTACTGCTGTACTTTGTCAAGCTAATCCAAGTGTTATACCTGATTTGGGTTTGGGACTATAATATATAGGGAGTAGTTGCTTCTGTAATCTACTTCTACATTAGGGTCGCCTTGCTTCAAGGACCCCCTCCAATGCCTTAGGTCAGAGGTTGTGACAAGTATGCTTGCCTGAGCTGTGACGTAGGTCATAAGACATTTTTGTCCAACCAATTTGAACATCTAAAGTCAGACATATGCTTGAGTTTAAAAGGTATGACCATAGTTGTCAAGGCGTCGCCTAGGCGATGACTAAGCATCCAGGCGGTTTGCTTGGGGCCTAAGTGACAGTCGTCTTGTTGCACTACATGTCGCCTTATGTTTTGGCACTTATTTATGGCAAATATCATTTAAGAAAATGATTTTATTTACTTAAGATACTATTCATAAATAAGCAAATACCTCCTATTTGAATCCAATAAAAATAGTTTAAAAATCAAATTCCAAAAGGATAAAAAGTCAATCCCCAGTCCATGAACAAAAACTGGATTTTGGTTATAGGGGCGATTTTCAACATTTAAATGCTAGGGTTTTTCTCAATTATGAAAATTTTATAAATTCTATCATGTTAAAATATTGCTAAAAACCAAAAGTCTAGTAAAATAATATTTTGTTTTGATGTCCATAAAATTATTTTTATTTAGGCAAATTTAACAGCATTCATGCACTTAAAAATAAGTTTGACCAGAGCATAACTTTGTCATTATAATTCAGATTTAAATAATTTTAGACTTGTTGAAAAGCTGGTTTTATATTATAACTAATACAAAAAGTCTCATATAAAAATAAAAATCATTTGACAGTCAAACTTATTATAGAACAAGAGCATTTCTCTAAATATTGATTTTTTATAACTTAATATGACTTAATGTTAATTTTTTATGATTTGATGTGACTAAATTTTGATTTTTAAGGACTTTATGAGGGTTAATCTTGATTTTTTATGATACAAGGTACTAACTAATGTTAAAAAATAGGAAAAAATAAAAAATTACACTTGGTCGCTTTGTTTGCCTTAAGGCAGGCGCCTTCTCGCCTAAGCATTTAGACAACCCTCCACCACCTTGGTTCGCCTTGGCGCCGTAACAACTATGGATATGACATATGCAAAGTAATTATTACAGTAGTTTTCGAACTAGTTGTTGCATCTACTGTTTGTTTGTTGATCAACCCATGTAAGCTTTTGGATTAATCTAAATTTCAAAAAGCACCTACCTACAGTTCATTTTAGTAAAATACCATTAATCTAAATTCCAAAAGCACCTACCTATCTTGGACCTTCTCATGTCTATCCACGTCTGCCACATGGAAAGTTTTGAAACTTGGTTCAATCCTTCATGTTCACCTAATGGGCACTTAAATGTGTGAAGATGTTATCCACATCATCAGCAATCCATCAAGCAAGTTACAACCTAATCCATTAACCCAAACCGGGACTTGTTTTTCGTGACAAGGCAACCTTTAGGGTTGTATTCCTCTTGGCCTTTATTCACATTGTCCCATAACTTTGTTGTGTGATGGGTGGAGATATAAAGCTTTGAAATTTCATTTTAAAATTCAACCTTATCAACTCCTATACAAGGGTAGACATCCAAACATGATAGGCCATATAGTAGAAATGTGATCCGCAACTTGAGATGTGGGAAATCCAAGGGGAGGGGTTTACCATCCAACGATGAATTTGCCTAAAGTTTCCCTCCGCATGGCTCGAAAGGGAGGAACATCAGAAACAGGTTCTTGAAAGATCTCCTTCGCCCTATTCACAATTGCACACACAAGAGCATGGTGGAAGGGCCAAGAGAGCAATGCAGTAGCAATTTTGTAGATAGGCCTGAACCCAATTGTAAGCTTAGATCGGGATGATTTGGGTCCAAATTGGGTTTTAGATATATAGGGATTTATTTGTAGAGTTGGACTTATCTTGTAATCTTTATTTTTGTGGGAAGTAGGATTGCGTAAGAGATTTGTTTCTTTATTTGAGATAGTTACCTAGTTTATTACAGTTTCTATTTTGGGATAGGGTTAGTAGTCGTTGCTTCTTTATATATTAGATGTAACCCAACGAAATACATAGAAAATGGAATATCATGTTTGGTTTGGGTTGTACCCTGTGTGGCCTGAGGCAGCCAGTTTGGCTGTGGTGTTCTTCGTCCCTTTCTCCCCCTGTTCCCCTTCCTTTCTCTCCTATTCTTCTCCTGTTCTTCCTTCCTTTTTTCCTTTTCTTTTTTCCTACTCGATTCTAAAGTTTCTGGCAGCCCACCTAAGGCTGGTCAATCTCCTTCGTGTCTTGTCCGTTCACTGTTAAACTTGGGAGTTGTGGTCGCTACCCCTGGGTGATCAAAACCTCACAGCTTCATCCCTTAAAACCCTCTCTGCTGAGAGAACCACATCAAACCTCAGATCTGGTTCCTTGCCCTCTGCCAGATCTTGTTTCAGCAATTTGTTACCATGTTGATATGAATATGTTGGCACTGCTATTGGTTGAGACTATGAGATTTGGGGAATATGTACTTGATCTTTTGTCTGAGTTAAACAACCCAGACGAGGGTTTTCGAACCTTTGATTGCATCAGATAGAAAGGGTAGGAGGTACCTAATTAACTTCTACTTAGGTGCTCTCAGATATTCTCCAAGAATTGAGGTTGTTGGTAGAAAGAAGGGTATTAGTCTCTCTCAAAGGAAATATGTACTTGATCTTTTGTCTAAGATTGGCATATTAGTTACTAAATCTGATGATACCTCTATGGATCCTCATAAAAAAATTAAAGTTGTGACGATAAGGAGCTTCGAGACAAGCATCAAAATAGAAGATTGGTTGGTAAACTCATCTATCTCACTGTGACTAGGCTTGACATATCGTTTGCAGTTGGTGTTATAAACCAGTGCATGGAGAAACCCAAGAGGCTCACTGGGAGGCAACATGTTGTATTTTAAGATATCTTATGGGTGCTCTAGAAAAAAAGTCTCATTTATAAACCTCACATCGATATTGATCTTGTTGGTCACTCTGATACTGACTGGCAGGTGCTGAAGGTGATAGGAGGTTGACCATTGTTTATTGAACGTTTGTTAGTGGTAATCTTGTTACTTGGAGGAGCTTGCAATTAGAAGCTTTATTATGATTACAAATATATCTTTAAGCTGTCGATTAAGGTAACATAACTCCCTAATTGACCAGAATTTGTTTTCTCCCTTATTCTCTTCTTCCTTCTCTTATAAATATATCTTTACTGTGATTAGGCCTGTAATGGTAACTGACTGTCCAATGGAAGTATCATCTTCCATCAAGTAATGAGGACAAGTGACAAATCAAATAGAGCCTGACAACTGAACAAAGTCAATTCAGATTCAAATATAACCTGATACCAGTCAGTATAAGAAGAAAAAGGACAGATTTCATGATGACTCAGGAATGAGAAAATTCAAACTTGAGGATCTCAAAAGTTTCATCAAGACCACACAAGCAGATGACATGGCAGAAAGGGAAGGAAAAAACACCCCAGGAAAAAAAATGGTCTGATGTGCTACCCTGGTGTCAACAACTTGTAAGTCTCAATACAGCAAACAAGTAAAATTAATTATAAATGGACAATCAATGTCATTAGTTGCATCCTACCGCAGAATTAAGGAAAAGAAAGCATAGGGAACATAACCCCCCCCCTTAAAAAAAATACTAAAAGCTGATACACACTTTAGCAGACAACTTTAGAAGAGAAAAAGGAAAAAAAGCAGATATGGGAGGATCGGTAAAGTTGACCATTTCATATATTGAAATCCCAAAATAGTAATATTTCATTTGATGAAATCAAAGACAAACTACATTAAATTTAAATTCTTTAGCAAGAAAAATTTTGTTTAGGAGCACAGATACATTACCAATAATTCCAGATATTGCCGCATGAGGTTCTCTCAGACGTACATCATATGATGGCCGCCAATAGAAACCCTTGTCTGTTTTTACCATCATTTCCTTCTTTGTCTCCTTTTGTCTCCAGAAATCCATGCTCTTTTCATATGAAAAGGCAGTTTTTGCACATAATCCAGGCATTAGAGCTAAAGGCGGGTCACCAATGGTGCCGTTGACAGCCTGGGGATGACCACTATTTTTGTGTATACTGAAACGGTACCTCAAACCAGATTCAGAAACAAGAGATGACAAATCTAAGGAGATTGATTCAGGTACTTCCCAGTATTTTCCATTCCGGTCGATGAAGAGCTCAGGCCATGCTGCTTCTAGAGTAACATCATGATGTGGAAGCTGCAAATAAGCAATAAGTGTTGAGGCACCATACATGATGTACTCTTAAGCAAATTCATGGAAGTATAAAATAGAAATGAAGGCAGTCAATAAAGAATTGCCAAGAAGAAGAAATTGTCGCACAAGGAACAGCTTTGCAATTCAGATGCAAAAAAAATGTCTTAGGTTAGATGCATAAAAGATGTCACATGAGCTCCCCCCCACCCAAAAAATAAAATAAAATTGAAAACTGATCTGTAGAATATAAAAAATGCAAATGTTGACTAACCAAAAAAACTGAGGTAGGATGGCTTGCATAATTTGATTGAGGAAGGAGTGATCTTTACCCAAGCAACTTTCCTTCAGAATATACTAGATATAAAATGTAGAGAAAGTGGGACTTACGTGGAGGTAAATTAGGAACAATAACTAATCCAATAGGATTGAATTGAAGATCTCTAAAACAGAGATAGCAAACCCTTTTGAATTCCTTTAGGATCAATTACCAAGACTAGTCCACAAGAATAACACCCAAACATCTGTTGACTTTGGAACCATCAATCTTCCAATTCGAGGTTTTAGTGTTTCCTCTCTTTTCAAATTCCCCAATATATAGCATACAGCAGGATCATCTTCATCATCAAACCCTTGATGACATATAAGAACAGGTGGTGATGATTTCTTTAATAAAGTTAGACATCACATTGCTGAAGCCAACCCAAAGTACCCTACAAGATAGAATTTAATTTTCCTGACTATGTGACAATCAAGAAATAGTTGACATGCCCTTTCTTCTGCAGATTCAAACACCACATGGTTGTACACCAAGGCACCATTTGATAACGTTTCTGCTGTTTTTGTGTCTAGAAACAGTAGAAATGGCTTTCATTTCACATTTTCGGAAACAAAAACAGATTTTTTGATGTTTGATAAACCTGTTTTTTGAAACGTATTTTGTAGACATAATGCCACTAAAAAACCCAATAGTATCATCGGATGCCCAAAAGGGAGAGAGGGTTCGATTACCTCTTTTTAGATTTAAATAGTTGAGAGATTTATTCGGCACAACAACCTTTTTTTTTTTCTCTCAAATTCGTTTCTAAAAATGATGAAACAAGTCCGAATTGTTTCGTCAAAGTCGTTTCTAGAATTATAAATAGGCATAAATTTTGATTTATGTTTATAGAAACGGGTGAAACAGAACAACTTTATCAAACGCTTTTTAGGCTATTTATTCGTTTCTAGGAACAAGAAAACACAGAAATGACAGAAACAGAGCGTTGTCAAACGGTGCCCAAGTGTATGCCATGGCATTAAAGCTGCTGAATGTAAGGCCTTTTATCAAATTGTAGACTACAAGTTCCCCATAAGTAAACTATGCAAGTTCCCCATAAGCAAACTATGCGTCCAGGGAATGGAGACTACATGACACATCTTCTTAAGAATGCTTCTCATGCCAGATTTGAAGAAACTATATACCCAAACGATGTCATAAAATAGGAAGAAGAACACAACGAGTCATATCTCATGTGTCCCACCTAGAAAGGCTTTCTACGATCTCTACTATCATATATGATATAACCACACATCATACCATGATACTACAAAGCTCAAAATGCTTACAATATTAAGATCACCACAGGAGGATAATATTGTATGATATAAAAATCAAGATCACCATTTCATGAGTCCAACATAACAAATAATAAGCGGTAAAATCACACAAGTATACTGGAGATTTAACATTCTCACTTAAGTATACAGGATATTTAACATTCTCACATAAGTATACTGGATATTAACATTCTCAAAGTACCAGTACCACAACACAGCATGATAGATTTTCTATCGTAAAAAGGAACCCATGGCTCACCCTTCTTTAGATTGGGCAAAACCCGGGCCCATTTAAGACCCTGCAATTCACATGGACCAGGAAAAGTCCCAGGCTCATGAGGAATTGAGAACCATGGAACCCCATGCAGATGGCCCCAAGGGGTAGAGTGGAATCAAACACAGGACCTCCGCTTCCTGAGGTGTGGTACCTTGACAACTACTCCTTGGGATTACAGCATGATAATCCTGCATTCTACTACTGGAAAACAATTCTTAAGCAGTCAGATCTATAATCTTATGTGTTTTCCCAACTTTGATAGTAATAAATTAGTTTCACCAACAAAAAGACAATACTGTAAATACTAAATATTATTGAAAGATGTTCAGCTTCAAAAACCTATAGCATGAAATTTTCATGTTTGATGAGGCAGTATATGTGGCCCCATACCAGATCTTAGAAAATGATAAGCTCTGTCTTGCATCTCGTCAGCTAAATAAATGAAAATTAAATAAGTTTAAAACAATAACATAATGTAAGCTACGGAATATAAGTAATACTGAAAAGTGAAAAGTGAAATCCAATATGTAACTCATAGTCTTAGAGATCTAGTGTCAATGGGGAAAACAAACTTAAAAAGTCAAGCACACCAAACCCAACTTGATGTTGCATTGGACATCTACAATTATTCCACATAAAAGAGATGCACTTTTACATTTATCAGGCTCATACAGTCTCATTTTAATACAGAAATGATGCACTTAGACAGATAATACACAAAAGAATCATATAAATAATATCATAATTAAATAATGCACATTTTTATAATTAATGCTTAGGCTGCATTTGGTAATAGAGACGTTTCGTGTCAAAAACGGAAATTGCAGTTTCTGTGTCAGAATATCTTTTTTTTTTTTTTGGAACGAAACTGAAACAACGGAACTACCTTTTTTCGTTCCGTCAATTCTCCTTTTTTTCGTTTTTTTTTTTTT
>NW_024870639.1:516386-519993 GCF_013358625.1 Macadamia integrifolia
AAAAAAAAAAAAAAAGGAAGTAGAAGATTTAACCTCTGTCCAACATGAAACCGAGTGGATACAAACCCATGATGGAGATTTTGAAAGAAAGAAACCCAAATAGTTACACAAACAACAATATCATTGACATCCATAAAAAAAAAACACCAACAACAATATCATGGCTATGACACTCATAGGGAAGTGGGGTGTTATAGACATCTCTATCTTAAAGGAATTTAAATCGGTCACAATTCCCAATCCAGCAAAGAAATTCTGCATAGAGCAATGAATTATAAAAAAAGAAAGGATCTCCGACCCAAAACAACCTAATAAATAAGAAAACAATGCACTTACCCAAGGATAAAAGCAAATCCAAAACTGAAATCAACACACGCAATACACAGGACTGCAAAGCTAGTCGAGCCCAAAAACAACCAAAAAAACAAGAAGAAGAAAAAATTTTAGAGTAAAAAATTCCAAAAGACATTCGTTTATGATTTAGCAACTTATTCCCAATCTCCCGAACATTGCCAGATAGATTAGTCAATAAACAAAATTCCATCTCGAAACATCAAATACTAACAAAATCCTCCAAACAATCACATCAAAATAAAACTGAGAAAGGGGAAGGACAAAGTATGGAAACGTTAGAGAGAGAGGGAGAGAGACTCGGTTCCTACCAGTTCGGAGTGGAGGTTCTGAGCAGCATTTTCTGAAGAGAGAAGGACCCGAGCTCTTTCTCAGAAGTTGGAGAATAAGAAGGGATGATACCAAGTGGGAAACCATTGCCCAAGAGAGAGAGTTGCTGAGCTCGAAGTGCTCGGCTGGCTCTTGACCCATCAAGAGGAAAGGGCTCACCAGGCACTAGACGGGCCGTCCCTTCAAGGGTTTGTGTACTGGATATGTTGGTGTCCCAGAAAGCAGAGTCCATTGCCAATCTCAGATTCGCCATTTTTCTCCTCTGCTATTGCTGCTCCAGTTTTTCCTTATTCTATCTATCCTTCGGTCTCGACTTTTCAAAATGTGGGTTTTGCCTCCGGCTCTGCAACTATGGGTTTAACTTATCGGGACGGTGCATTTTAGAAAGTGAGAAATGTTTCTTGCTAGTTTAAGCCTTGAACTGCGCACTGTGCCTCACAGGTTTCAAACTTTCAAGGGTTTAGCTCAAACAGTCCCCAAAGGTCCTTTTTAGAACCCCAACAAAACTGCGGTTCAGCATTTAGGGCCCGTTTGATAACGTTTTTACCGTTTCTGTTTTAAGAAATAGCAGAAACATAAATTTTCGTTTCTAGAAACAGAAACGGAATTGAAGGTGTTTGATAAGTCATGTTTTTAGAAGTCGATAGTAACCAGTGAAAAAATTGCCACAAGTCGTTTCCAGAAACGGCGCCTGGGTCGTTTCTTGAACCATAAATAAGTAAAAATTTCTATTTCTATTTCTAAAAATAAGTGAAACGAAACAGTTTTATCAAATGTTTTTTGCACCGTTTCTGCTGTTTTTGGAAACAGAAACGGCAGAAACGCGTTTCTGGAAACGTTATCAAACGGGCCCTTAGCCTTGAGCTATGGCATTCGGAGTCCAGGATAATCAACCATTATATCATTTGGGCCTTGCTGGGACCTGGGACAAGCTTGTCCAATTACTTGGGCAGTAAACAAGCCTTGCATGATAACATTTTTGTTTTTGGGTCATGTTTTTGTTCTAGAAATGACTTTTGGGCTGCGTTTGATAGTCATTTAGGTCCAGAAACGATGTTTCATGTTAAAAACAGAACTTTTAGTTTCTGTGTCAAAATGCTATTTTAAAACAGAAAAATGATGATTGGTGAACCAATTTCAGGAACGATTTACCCTAGTTGTTCACTTTTTTTTTTGTATTTGGAACGAAACCGGAATCACGGAACAAGGTTTTGTCGTTCCATCATTTTGCGTTTTTAATGATTTTTTTTCTCTTTTCGTTCCAAAAAACTGAAAAACACCAAGTTGAGACCAATTGCTTTATTCCATATTTTTGTTTCCATAGAACAGGAAAACACCAAAAACGTTTTTTCTGAATGACTACCAAACGCAGCCTTGGTATTTTTGTTTATAAGCTAGATTTCTGGGCAAAAAAAGGCCTTTGGTAATGCTTAATAGTTTTTATTTCTAAGTTAGAAATGAAATAGAAATGTATTTGTTAGGCATAATAATTTCTGCATTTGTAACTTCTATAAATTTACAAAGAATGTCATGAACTACCCAAAGATTTTGTGGAAGTGATAGTGGTTGTGGTAGTTGAAGTTGCATTGGAGGTATTGTTTCATGTTTAATATGAAATTACCTCTTTACCCATCATGTTAACTATTAACTCATTAGATATCAACCTCCTCCCTCTTATTTCTTCTTTTTTATTCCTAAAATAGAGAAGTTTCAAATTAAAGATCAACATCCTCCCTCTACCTATTTACACTTATCATTGATGATTTAACTAAGAATATTAAAAGAGAGATCTGTGGTGTATGCTTTTTGCGAATGATACTGTTCTGTTTAGTGAAACAATGGCAAAGATTAATGATAAGTTGGAGATATGGAGATATACTTTGGAATCGAAAGGTCTTAAGATAAGTAGAATGAAAACGGAATATATGATGTGTAACTTTAGTCGATTGAGGATTGATAGTGAGGGAGTGAAAATTGAGGGGATAGAGATCCCGCAAGGCGACTGTTTCAAATATCTGGGCTCTACCTTAAACAAGAAATATGAGATTGATGATGATGTTTTCCACAAAATTAAAGTAGGATGTATGAAGTGGAGATTGGCATCTAGAGTGTTATGTAATCAACGTATTCTTCTAAAACTTAAGAGAAAATTCTATAGGACAATTACAAGACTAGCTATGATGTATGGTGTAGGATGTTGGTAGTCAAGTGTGGCAAAGATGATTGTTTGGACATGTCCAAATGAAGCCTTTAGATACCCCAATACAGAGGAGTGACCAGATGGATAGAGCTAAAAAGGCTAGGGGCAAACAAAAAATGACTATTGATGAGTTACTAAGAAAAGACATGTAAAACTTTAGGGCCCGTTTGATAACGTTTCTGTCGTTTCTGTTTCAAGAAACGGCAGAAACATAAATTTTCGTTTCTAGAAACAGAAACGGAATTGAAGGTGTTTGATAAGTCATGTTTTTAGAAGTCGATGGTAACCAGTGAAAGAATTGTCACAAGTCGTTTCCAGAAACGGCGAAACAAGTTGAACTTATTTCGCTTGGGTTGTTTCTTGAACCATAAATAAGTAAAAATTTCTATTTCTATTTCTAAAAATAAGTGAAATGAAACAGTTTTATCAAACGCTTTTTGCTCCGTTTCTGCTGTTTCTGGAAATAGAAATGGCAAAAACGCATTTCTTGAAACGTTATCAAACGGGCCCTTAGTCTTCACCCTAGTATGGCATCTAACAGAGCTATCTAAAGGGCAAAGATCCGGGTTTCCAATCGTTCATAAGTGAGATGTCCCAAAGTTTTTTTTTTTTTTTTTTAATATATATATATATATATATACATATACATATATGTACACCATTTAGTTGGGATAAGGCTAAGTTGTGTTGTTGTAGAAGTTCCAAATTAATGGTTTTTTTTTTTTT
>NW_024870639.1:520013-551233 GCF_013358625.1 Macadamia integrifolia
CTTTTTGTCCTAGTTCACTCCTAGGATTAAAAAAAAATCAATCAGCGGAAACAAACCGATTTCTACTAGGAACAAAAGGGGGGGGGGATAGAAAAATAGAAGTATTATTATGCAGGGCTGCCCAAGCCTCTTTGATGTTTGTTATCCTTCTTTAGGGCCCATTTTCAATGTTCAATGTCTACATCTAGTTTTCGCAAAGGATTCACCAAGTGACAAGATAAAAACTTTGAAAATCTAGAGCCTACGAGAAGGTGCAAGGTTATAGATGGATGATGAAAATGTACTTAAAAGAATGCATGCAAATACTTGAGTAGGCATTTGAATGAATTGGGTATGAAATTTGACATAGCTAATCTAAGATGCACAACTAATCCAATGCTCAATTGCCTTGCTAAAACCTATTTCCATGTGGCTCAAAATGGTTGACGGTCCTTAGAAGCTAATCATGATGGATAGCTAATGAATTTTAATTTTCCTAATAAAAATATGGGATTGAGTTCCCTGTTTGTCAACTTAGCGTATGCTAGTTCCTCCCTATATCTATATCTCTCCTCTCAGAATAGGAGTAGATATATTATTTCATAGAACGAAGGAGAAAGAGACATAGGGAGCTATGTATTAGCATATGCTACACAATCTGACAACGTTCTTTCACTCTAAAAAATAGTGAAATAAAGATGAGACAAATTATTATTGTAACAAAGTTCTATTATTTTTCCAAATGTCACAGCACATTTATTTTTCCATGTGCATAGTTGATATTTAATTATGGTTATTGAATAGAGAGATGAATTAGATTAACCACATGTCAAATTTTTGAGTTTTTAAATCATTTAGATACATATCGGCATGCATCTCGTCAAGTGTATGTACAATACTCCAACAAGTAGGTGCCGGAGGAATCTTCCATCACTCTTTGGCTAACTTCATGCATGCTTTCTTAGTCTTCGTTGGAGTAACTTATTTAGTTGTGGCCATAGTTATCAATTCGGCCGAATAATTCGCGAATTATTCGGCCGAACCGAATTTTTTCGAATTTTATAAAAAATTCGGACCGAATCAGAATTAAAAATAAAATTCTTTAAAATTCGTGACTTTTTCCAAAATAAATATAAATCGTGAATAATTCGGACCGAATCCGAATTAAACCGAATTATTCGGTCCATTTAAACATTATTTAAAAAAAAAACCAAAAAAAAAAAAAAATAAAAATAAAAAAACAATTAAAAAAAAAAAAACCCCAATAAGATTTTTTGACCGCTTTTTTGACCAAATCCTTAAATTAATCGTCTGAATTATTCCGAATAATTCTCCGTCCGAATAATTCCCGAATCCAAATTTGCTAACTATGGTTGTGGCAGAAGCTTTGGCTACTTGAGAGACACTATCTATAGTTCATAATCATCAAATTCCAAAAATTATTTTTGAAAGTGATTCTCAGCTAGTATTTGTCCTTCTCTACAATATTTGAAACTGCATCATTGAAGCCATACTTTTGGACTATTGGTCCCTTTTATCCTCTTTTGAACAAGTTACCATTGCTCACACTTATTATGAAGGAAATGCAGTTGTTGTCCGCTTGGCTTCTCATGCCTCTCTTAATTGCTCTTCTTTATTTTGAGAGTACATCCTCCTTTTGCAGCTAATACATTATTTTTTGATAGTTGTCACAACTCTTTTCCATGTCTTGTGGCTTGTAAATAAATTCTCTTATTTTCACCAAATAAAAAAAAATGCTCTAGACATTACTGTGCATTCTTCCAACTCTAAGTAGGAAACAACAAGCTTCAAAAAAAAAAAAAAAAAAAAAAAATTTAAGAAATTGAAGATTTAAGTTCTTCACGATGCCAGCTCATACTTACAAAGGAAATGCAGTTGTTGTCTGCTTGGCTTCTCATGCCTCTCTTAGTTGCTCTTCTTCATTCTAAGAGCACATCCCCTCCCCTCCCCCCCCCCCCCCTCCTTCCTCTTTGCATCTCATTGTTTTTTGATAATTGCCACAACTCTTTTCCATGTCTTTTGGCTTGTAAATAAACTCTCTTATTTTCATCAAATAAATTTTTTTTTTTAGATATTACTGTTCATTCTCCCAACTCTAAGTAGGAACAAACAATTTTCTACATACAAAAAAAAAAAAGGATAAATAATTCAAATTTAAAAAAAAATGAAGGTTTAAGTTCACGATGCCATCTCAAAACACAAATTCCTTCCACGTGGGCCAGCATCAATTTTCGCACCCAAAAAATTGTAGCGCCCCCTCCCCTTAAAATGTACTATATACCTCCCTATATGACAGATTTTCTGTAATACCCCGTTCAATGGCTGAAATTGCATACGGGCGGAGGAGGGAACCCTCCCCCCTTCCCCACAAAAAATTAAAGTAATGGCTTAGATTTATCTTGTGATATTTAGAATCATAACCTTCCATCTTTATATGGATAACTATCTGTTAAGATAAAATCAAAGAATTAAAGCCAAATATGTTAGTAACTTATTCAATTTCATGGTTCATCAATTATGGACAAAGTTATACTTTTACCCAAAAAGCTGAATTTCTTTATAGCAAATCATATCAACCAAAAGAAAAGATCACCTTCCATTTGTAGAAACATCACCTTCCATTTTTACAATGGATAACTGCCAGATATGATAAAATCAAAGAATAAAGACCAGGGCTGTGCTATGTTACTTACTAAATTTCTTAAGCCTAACGTTACAAATCGTATCATACGAAAACAATAATGAGCTCAATCTTCTTCCTTCTTAGCATATTAATATATTAATGAGCTGTACTCTTCCCTTGTCTAATATATGGTTGGGTCATTTTTCACTTTTTTTTTTTCCACAAATAGCTCAATCTCTAAAGGGCTCAGCCAAACAAGGTAACATATATACAACCAATGTAATTTTGTATCAATCAACTTAGATTACATTTAATTCTTAAGATTTTGTTTCGCTGTAAGGACAATTAAAAGAAAAGAAGAAAAAAAATTTTAATTAAAAAAAAATTTGTAATCATTATTAAACTAACCCCCTAGCAGCCAAAAGCACAAAGCCCAAGGCAACTAAAAAAATTGAAAAAAAATAAATTCAGAATAAAAAAAGTACATTTTTTTCAGGTATTGGCATTGGCTTCGCTCAAGCCGCTATAAAATGTAAATTCATTGTTAAATATGGTAAGAAATTTTAGCTGTTTATACAATCACATATGAGATAATGATTAATAATTTTTTTTTTAAGGTTTGAAAGTTTCACTTTCCTTCTTTTTAAATTCTCTTTGTAATAAAAAATAGTTTAGGAAAAAAATCTTGCAAGTTGGCAAGTTTTTTAAATAAAATATGTTGGAATGTATAAGATTTTTTGTTAAAACTTCCTCTTTTACATGACTTTAGCTAGAAACAACGAATTTGAAACGCCCTCTGCACCCACCGACCCCATCACACATAAAATATGGCCCCCACACCTCATGGATGGTGTGAGATGAGGTTGGAGGATACAGCCGCTGGATCTCATCCAAGCTCTAAAACAGTTGTAACCTCTTGTGCAATGATATTTGGAGACCAAAATGACATGCGAATACCACATCTGTTTCCAAGACAGTGCAGGCAGTGAGATGACCGCACCACCCCTGCCTCATGCACTTAAGATACTCCTACACATTTTCCCATTGACTTCGTGCACTAGTGTTACCTACGCTAGACTCGCGGCTCATTGTATTAGGTTGAGTTGATCTGTCAAGATTAGATTTCAACGATTTCAAATGTTATTTTATTTTTTATTTTTGGTAAGAATTTCCGCATTATTATTTCTTCCTCAAAGAATGCTGACAGAAATCTAAAAGTATCTCATAGCGTTAATGATTCCAGCTAGTATACATAAACATGGGCCTCTTTTGAGTATTATCATTAGAACACACGGAGCTGAGAGGAGTTGAGAGTTGAGAGTTGAGAGTTGAGACAAGATGAGGCGTTCTTTGTCTTTCATCTTCTTCCTTGTGATTCTATTTATAGCCGTAGTTGATGCCGATATCGTCGAGGATACATGTCAGAAAGCTTCTCAGAATATCAAGGAGTTACCTTATGACTTCTGTGTGGCAGTTCTTGGAGAAAATCCCAAGAGCCACAGTGCAGATCTCCAATCACTAGGGATCATCTCAATGGAGTTAATCGAAGCCAACAGCGCCAAAGTTAGTTCACGCATTGCTGACCTATTGAATGATAAAAAGTTGGTAAGAGATGTTAAGATAAGGTTAGAGGCTTGTAAGGAACTTTACTCTAATGCGATTGATCAAGTAAAACCTGCAATTGATGCCTTCAAGGCTAAGGATTACAAGTCAGCTAATATTCAAGTGAGTGCGATGATGGAAGCACCTACTACTTGTGAAGAAGGGTTTAATGAGGAGCCTGGATTGCAATCACCTTTGGCAGCAGAGGATAATTATTTCCTCCGGTTGACTTCAATTGCACTGGCTATTACCACTTTAGCCTAATGAACTTCTCTGCTTTGAACCTTGTTTCGATGGAGATATATATGTGATCTTTGTTTTTTTTTTTTTTTTTCTTAACATAATAAATAATGTTTCATCCCTTCATAATTGAATCCTTTGTTCGATTTTCTTTTTGATGGAACAAAACTTAGAGAAATTGTTTTGGGGAAAAGGAAACAAGACATAATATAAGATGGAATGGAATTAGGTGTATAATTGATTAGGATGGTACGATCAGCCTGTGTAAGTAAATCACTTTTCTAATCCGGTATGCAATTTCGTACCCTAAATACAGTACTATTCGAACACTGATGTTTAAATTTTTGGAAAAAAAATTAGGGTTCCAAGGTATTTAGAGATTTTATTATACAAATATCTTCATGGTAACTCTACAAAAACAAAGAATGCCATCCGAAAATAATAGATGGGTGATCTTAGGGGCAAGTCGTGAAATTTTGATTCCTTTAAAAAAGTTGAAATCACGGTAAACCTGCAATAAATGAGAGAGACATTCCATAGCAGTGATGAAGATGTACAGACTCAAGAGGCACCCTTAGCGGATACCCTTGGATGCATCAAATGAATTAAAGTGACTTCCTTGAAGCTTGATGGAAAAAAATACAAGCGAAGAGTCTGCAAATCATATCACCTTAGGAATTCAGAGATCCGACTCTAATGAATCCCCATTCATATCTGTCATAAACCTTTGACATATTGAGTTTGAGAGCAAGAAACCAACTTTCATTTTAGTTTTATTTTCAAATAATGGAGAATCTATTGGGAGATAATAATATTATGGGCGATAAAATTTTTCCAGTCTGACATAAGAAACACCAAACTAACAAGCCAATGGAAGGGCGTGCAAGAGCATAATCAACACACACAATGGGGGCATCCTGGTCTTTTTTGCTTCCACACCAGTCTGGGTGTTTCCTGTGCCAGACTGGCGTGGCTCTATTTCCCTAATGTTATGTCTATCTTTAACTATTACATATTGATGGGGTGAGATATAGTGTTGAAGAAAATATTTAACCTGTCGGTGAGGAATTTAGCAATCTCTTAAGGGTTTAGCCAAAAAAGTAACATATATACAATGAAGAGAAGATTTTCATTGGAATACATAATTCATCAATATAATTTTGTATCAATCAATTTAAGTTACATATAATTCTTAAGGCTTCATTTGGTTACAAGGAGAATTAAAGGAAAGTAAAATTAAAATTAAAATATTATTAATATTAATATTATTATTATTATTATTATTTTGTAATAATTACTGAACTAAGCGCCCAGCAGCCAAAAGCCCAGAACCCAAGGCAACTAAAAAAAAAAAATGAAAAAAAAGAGATTTAGAATAAAAAAGTATAATTTCCAGGTATTGGACCCGGCTTCGCCGAAGCTGCTATAAAATGTAAAATGTAACATTATTAAAAATGTAAGAAATTTTTACTAACTTATACAATTAGATATGGGATAATGATTACAAAAGTTTCTTTTCAAATTTCCTTATAAATTTCTCTTGCAATCAAACATAACTTAAGAAAATCAAGCAAGTTTCTTAAGTGGAGAATATATAAGATTTTTTGTTAAAATTTCTCCTTGTGCATGGTTTAGCTAGTAAAAATGAATTTGAAACTCCGTTTGCACCAACCAACCCCATCACACACCAATTATGGTCCTCGCACCTCATGGAAGGTGTGAGATGAGGTTGGATGATACAGCCGATGGAGAGGATCCAAGCTTTGAAACAGTTGTGACCTTTGGTGCAATGAGATTTGGAGATCAAAATGGAGGCCAGATCAGGTCCACGTACGAGATTGTTCTCGTACGGCCCTGGTCCGGAGGGTTGGAATTCATTAAATGTGGAAAGAGAAAGTGAATTCCAATCCTCCTGACCAGGGGCGTACGAGAACAATCTCGTACATGAACCTAATCTGAACACATCAATATGACATACAAATACCCATCTGTTTCAAAGACTGTGCAGGGAGTGAAATGACCGAGCCACCCCTGCCTCATACACTAAAGATACTCTTGCATGTCCGCCCATTGACTTCGTACACTAGTGTTGCCTATGCTAGACTCGCCCATCGTTATATCAGATTGGGTTGATCTGCTTAGATTAGATTTCAACGATTTCAAATATTCTTCTATTTTTTATTTTTGGTAAGAATTCCGAGTATTATTACTTCCACATAGAACGCCGACAGAGATCTAAAATTATCTATTACCATTAATTATTCCCTATTTTAAAGACATTTCCTTAATAGGGAAGACCTTAGTAGTTAGCTAGTATAAATAAACGTTGGCCTCTTTTGAGTATTATCTTTAGAACACACAGAGCTGAGAGGAGTTGAGACTTGAGACAAGATGAGGCGTTCTTTGTCTTTCTTCTTCTTCCTTGTGATTCTAATTCTAGCCGTAGTTGATGCCGATAACGTCGAGGATACATGTCAGAAAGCTTCTCAGAATATCAAGGAGTTACCTTATGACTTCTGTGTGGCAGTTCTAGGAGAAAATCCCAAGAGCCACAGTGCAGATCTCCAATCACTAGGGATCATCTCAATAGAGTTAATCGAAGCCAACTGCACCAAAGTTAGTTCACGCATTGCTGAGCTATTGAATGATAAAAAGTTGGTAAGAGATGTTAAGATAAGGTTAGAGGATTGTAAGGAACTTTACTCTAATGCAATTGATCAAGTAAAACCTGCAATTGATGCCTTCAAGTCTAAGGATTACAAGTCAGCTAATATTGAAGTGAGTGCGATGATGGAGGCACCTACTACTTGTGAAGATGGGTTTAAGGAGGAGCCTGGATTGCAATCACCTTTGGTAGCAGAGGATAATTATTTCTTCCAGTTAACTTCAATTGCACTGGCTATTACAACTTTCGCCTAATGAACTTCTCTGCTTTGAACCTTGTTTCGATGGAGATATATATGTTATCTTAGGTTGTGAAATGGGTGTTTTTTCTTTTTTTTTTTTTTTTTTTCTTAACATAATAAATAATGTTTCATCCCTTCATAATTGAATCCTTTGTTCGATTTTCTTTTTGATGGAACAAAACTTAGAGAAATTGTTTTGGGGAAAAGGAAACAAGACATAATATAAGATGGAATGGAATTAGGTGTATAATTGATTAGGATGGTACGATCAGCCTGCGTAAGTAAATCACTTTTCCAATCCGGTATGCAATTTCGTACCCTAAATACAGTACTATTCGGACACTGATGTTTAAATTTTTGGAAAAAGAATTAGGGTTCCAAGGTATTTAGAGATTTTATTATACAAATATCTTCATGGTAACTCTACAAAAACAAAGAGTGCCATCCGAAAATAATAGATGGGTGATCTTAGGGGCAAGTTGTGAAATTTTGATTCCTTTAAACAAGTTGAGATCATGATAGGCCTATAACGAATGAGAGAGGCATTCCATAGCAGTTATGAAGATGTACGGACTCAAGGGGCATCCTTAGCTGGTACCCTTAGATGAATCAAATGAATTGGAACGACTTCCTTGAAGCTTGATGGAAAAAATGCAAGCGAAGAATTTGTAGATCATATCACCTTAGGAATTTAAAGACCCGACTCTAATGAATCCCCATTCTCATCTGTCATAAACATTTGACATATCGAGTTTGAGAGCAAGAAACCAACTTTACATTTTCTTTTATTTTCAAATTATGGAGAATTCATTGGGAGATAATAATATTATGGGCGATAGAACTCTCCGATTTGAGGGAAGAAACACCAGACCAACAAGCCAATGGGAGGGCATGCAAGAGCATAATCAGCTCACACAGTGGGGGGGAGCCTATTCTTTTTGCACCCTCACCAGTCTAGGTGTTTCCTGAGCCAGACTGGAATGGTTCCTTTTCCCTAATATTATTTGTTTACCTTTAACGATTACAGATAGACATACAAGGTGAGATATAGAATTGATTAAAAGGTTTAATCTATTGGTGAGCAATTTGGCAATGATTTTGTGGGAGACATTATAGAGACTGATAAATCGAAAGTCTTCGACGATCAAAGCATTATATTTTTTGGAGATTAAGGTGATGAGAGTATGATTTATTCCTTGAGCTTGAGGTAGAAAGGTGGAGGAGAAGAATTCTTTGACAAAATTATAGACATTCAGTTTGAGAGTTTCCCACCAATGTTGATCAAGGTTTTAGAGCATGGTATCGGAATGGGTACCGGCCATCTCCAAAAGCTTTATGGTATCGAAACAAATCGGTATTGGATTGCCTGTATACCCCTACTTTCCCTTAAAAATTGTTTTATTTTTTTATTTTTTATTATATTACCCCTTGTCCATATGTTAAACTGATATGGTATCGGTGAGGTATTGGGATTAGAGATTTGCCAAACTAATACAGATCTTCCAATATAGGAAATACTATACTAATACTGAGAACCATGATGTTGATAGAAGAATGCAGGGAATCCACAAATACCCCAGAGCTTTAAAACCGCCCAAGCTGAAAACCTCCTCTTCTTCTTCTTCTTTTTTTTTTTTTTTTTTTTTTTTTTTTTTTTTTTTTTTTTTAATGAAGGGTATTGAGGCCTTCGGCTAGGTTGAGTCCCATGGGCCGATACTGAACCCACAACCTCATGGACTGGATCATACCGGGGTTGAATAAGAATCATTCAACTTTCGCCAAAAGCTGTAAAGAGCACTAAACACCTTCGTGTGAGTGGCCCAAGGAGGTAAGATGAGTTGAACTCAAAACTACACGCTTTCTAGGGCGAAGGTCCCATGCCAACTCCACTACCTCCTTGGGGTTATATTCTTGACCTCCTTATCGAAGGGTTGATAGTGAGAAATGAGATATCAGATTTTGATAGAATTGGGTTGAAGAGATTTTCCACAAAATAGGGATCAAGAGTGTTGGAAGTCATGAAAATGTCATTAAAATTGGATGAGAATTTGGAGGCAATTATTGGGATGTCAAAGATTATTCCTTTGTCATTGACAATCAAAAGGGAATGTGCCTTGATGGCAAATTGCACTTGGCGATGGAGTGATAAAACTGTGCTCCTATAGCCATCAAAGATAAAGTTTTGTCTAGATTTCTGGACCAAAAAATCTATTCTACTTTAAGAAGAATTTTAATATGGCCTTTGATTTCCCGAAGCCGAGTAATTACCTTCTCTGAAGAGACTTGGATTCGAGGAAATGATAAAGAAGGGATCATTTAAGATGGGGAAGACAGAAAAATTAAGAAATTCTTATTCCACTTATTGAGGAGATTAGAGGTCCAATGAAGTTAATTTACTGAACAAATTATTATCCTCAAGTGAGCTCCAATGGGATGTGAAAAAAGAGTTGAAATGAAGGTGTTTGATCCATGCCGCTTGGAAAATTTCGAAAGGATTACATAGGGGTTGTGGCTTTGAGAAGAAGAGGTGAATTGATTAGATCCAAGAGAAGGGAGAGAGTGTTAAGACTAGCATTTGGGAAGAGAGAGAACTAGGACTGGGATCCCACACATCGGTTTAAATGTTCTAGGATTCTATTGGGTGGTTTCTGAGTAAACCAAGAACCAACAGGGGAGAGGGGGGGGGGGGGAATCTCTTCCAGATTAGACTTAGAGAGAAGGGACTAAAGATGAGTAGGTATGGTATAAGAAGCACTCTTAACATTCCAGCTGAAAATGTACATGATTGAAAGGTTGGCCTTTCTGGCACAATAGCGCATGTTTATGATACTGCATCGTAATTAAGGAATATAGTTTTCCAGTTAAAATGGAAATGCTAATGATGACTGTAATGCCGTTGATTTTTAATTCACAAACTGAAGACTTCATTTGATCAGTCAGAACACTGGGTGAACAAGATAGTTTGACCAAATCAGTAGTGAATTTTAAAAAATTTCAATCTCAATAATCTCCTTCTCATCATCATCCAAAAGGTCGCCCTATTTCCTTTTGGACTGTCCACCCTCCCTAGATTCGGTAGGTGCACCTTCGCCTGAGTGTCAAATGTGGAGCCAAGAATGAGGGTTCTTAGAAGATGACTTCTTTAGCTTGGAAGTCATAGTTTTCAAACCTTTAAGCGTGGCTTTGGATGTTCTCCTGTGGTTGAGCTTGAGCTTCAACCTGCGACAATTTTGTACCCTTCTCTTTCTTAGTTGCTAGTACCGGATGATAGAGAATGGTAACTCTCCCCTTTGATGCTTTGATTTTGGTCTTTCCGGACTTAATGGGTTAGAGGAAGAAGGTGCCTGGAAATAGAACCAATATGACACACTTGCAAATGGGGTGGATTGAGACACCCTAATACATAACCAAATATGTTGAGGGGGAGGGGGAGGGGGAGGGGGAGGGAGTGGTTTTAGGATTTTTACTTGAATTGGTGCAATAGCTTTTGTTGTAGGATCTTTTTTCTTTTTTCTTTGTCTTCTCCTTCAAAGTGCCTAACATTTTTGGCTTTGCTCCTTGGCGGGCAAGGTCTTTTTGGAATCCACAAGGGAAAACCATACTTGCCAAAATGGGAGGGGGTTGCCACATGGAAAATGTTCTCTTGAAAAACAACCAAAGATGAAGGTCTGAAGGGTACTTGTTTGGGTTGCACTATTAGCGGAAGGGTATGGTAGAGCAGGGAGGTGGCTTAGAGAAAAACATACATTTTTTTGGGGGTGAAAAAAAAAAGACTATTTATTAGAACATGTCAGGCACGTGGAAGAAGGGATACAAGGTTCTTTTGAACCATGGAGTGGATAAGGCCAGACCGTCATATATGAACGAGATTGGGCCTTTCAAGATAGGGAATCTGCAACAGAGTTACAATCCCTAGAAACATGAGTGAAATTACAATCAATGAGTTGAGAAGCCAAGAACAAAATATCCGAGATGATTCCTTGAACTGATATAGGAGCTTGTTTGCGTGGTTGAAGGATGAGTGTCATCAGATCTTTGCAGTCAACTTCCCCCTTCACATAATCCAACCCATTGGAGAAACATTTTAGGAGGCCAAGGCACAGAGCAGGAGCTTCCCCTTCAAGGATTGAGTGGAACACTTGACGTCAGATACGGCATACATTGGATCTCCATTGCTATTACGAATGATCACTCCCAGGTCTCCTTTACTTCTATCCCCAGTCCATGAAGCATCTAAGTTCAATTTCAGAAGGAAGCACTAGGTGGATTCCATCTGGGATGATTCTCATCGAGTTGATAGTGGCTGGGAGTGTTGATTGATGAGATAAGACCACACTTAATTTCAGCGTATTATTGAAACCCATGCAAGAGATGAATCAAGGAGCAATTTAGATAATTCACAAGGTTTAGTGTTTAAGTTGCTATTTTTCTTTGAGTTGTGGGAGTAGAAAGGAATATAAGATCAATGTTAAATTACCAAATTGAGGTTGGATAATAGTCTAAGGTTTAGTTTTAATTAGGGCATTAATGTCTTATCTCAAATCCTTAAATCTAGGAAATGATAAAATGGGAGAATGATACAACGGTGGGTTTCTTCTTCAAATCTATTCCTATTGTGTCAAGAGAAAGAGAAGGAAGAACAAAGAGAATATGTTGAATAGAAGAAGCTCAGGAAATAAAGAGGAAGAGAGAGGAGGAAGAATAGGATCAAATAGAGAAATGAGGTTTTTGTAAAGGATTCTATGACAACTCAAGCTTAAATCTAGAGATTTAGTTTAGGAGAAGGAGATTAGAGGGAGAACGGAGTTCAGTCTTGGAAATTTCTAAGATTGAGAGATTTTGTTCAATTCAGGCTCTAATCCATACTTGAGTACATAAATTTCAGGTTAGTATAGTAAAATGTATGTTTTGATTTTAAAATGCACGTACAATTTGAGTATTAGATCAACCAAGGATGAAGTATTCATGTATTAAATGGAATGCATGTGAATGAACTTAAATATTTGAGGCAAAATTTGGAAATTTCGGAACTAAAGATCCATTTCAGATTTGGATTTACTGTTCTAGCTGATAGACTTTTGTTCAGTAGGAATAACATAACTTCTTCACATGTACTCCAAATCAGTTAATTCTAAGTGTTTTAGAAACTAGACTCATAGATATTCAATTTTAGTAGAAATAGATCCTGTCTAATTGCTCTTCAAAGTAAATTTAAATTGCACTTGAAGTGGGAGGATAAATTCTGCCTAAGAGTAGATTAAATATCTGTGCAGTAAATTTCGAAAAATGATAGAAAACAGATCGCACAAAAAATGGTCATAAGTTTTTTATTCGGACTCAGATCGAGGTGATTCAAAGGTGTTGGATTCACGACTCATTGATCTAAAATTGTTTAAAAGAAATCATCCTCTAAACCTATTGTTTTCAAGGACATTTTGTACTTGAACACGAACCTTGCTGAAAGTGCAATTAGGTGTGTCATTCTATTATTGATTTTTGAGAATTTATCTTGTTTGTTACTAGAGAACTATTGACGTGTTGTGAGTTACTGTTATGGTAACATTATAGCAGAAAAATCAAGGTGTGTGATGTATTTGCTATGTGCATACGATGATGTTGAACATGTTGATGTAATAAAAGTGCAATTCAATAGTTGGATTAGATTGCATATTGTAATGATGGATGAGAATGTTTTATTTTGAAATACTTTGGGTCATTATGGTTATGAGAATTACCAAGAGAAGGTTTTCGGTGAGACCTAGTTAATAATTGGTGAGATCGATGTCAAAAGACCACATGGTGAGGTGCATAGATGTCAAGAGACACTTGGGTTAGACCTAGTCAAGAGACGACATGGTGAGAAAGCCATTGCCAAGAGATGTATTTGGTGAGACTAGAGTTAAAAAACCTTGTGGTGAGGACAAATTATGCGGGCAAGGAAAACGTATGAATTAGACACTTTTATAGTCATTATATTGCAAAGATATGAAATGGTAATGATTGGTTGGTTTGTTTTCGTAAGTATATGTGCATGTCTGGTTTAGAATTTTTTAGGCAAGGTTTTATTCACTATGTCGAGCTCACCACTTTATTATATATATTTTTTCAAAGGTAATGGTCAGGGCAATAGGGTTGGTTAGGAGCCTGCAAGTTGATGGTGACCAAGAAGAAGAAATCTTTCGTAATTTGTTATTTTTTTTTACTCTTAATGGTTAAGAGAACTTAAATTTAAATATTAACCAAGTATATTTGAGAACTTAAGAGTTTGGATTGTAAATATTTGGTTAGCAGGGTGCGATCATGATGGCTCTAATTATAAACTATGCATGGATGCTTGGTTCTAAATTCTGATCATTTGATCATCACCCATGAGGACGTGACCATACCCTTTTTCGGGTTTGGGCTGTGATAGATTGGGCCTTTCATATTTTATTCCAAACTGATGATGGGTGGCAGTCCAAGAACAAATCAAAGAGGTGGATGGCTTCTCCAATTTGTTTAAGAATGAATATACTTAAGTAGGTGATAGATTGACCAAAAAATCGGATATAAGAGTAGAGGGGCAATTTGGAGGACGAGAATGGCGAATGCTATATCTGGGATAGTTTGGAAGCCATTTGTCCTTCCAAATGTTGATGCCGTCACCTTTACTGATTCTCCAGATTAGCTCATCTTCAAGAGCTTTCCGACCTTCCAAGGTACTACTCCATGCCCAAGAAGGGTAACTTTCCTTGGTAGCTTCCATAAAGTCAAAATTTAGAAATAGAGGGAATTCACGGAACAAAACTTGGCTGCTGCTTGGGTTGCAGCCAAGTAGCTGCAACCCCTGGTACCAGCCATGGGATTTGAAACTTAAGGATAAGGGTGGAAAAATTTACCTTAGGTGGGTATTTTCAAATCTGCCCCTGGGATTCCATTCCCTTGATTCTTACCATAGGGCAACCTGGGCAGCAGCAATTTTTTTTCCGAATTCACCAAAGTAGCCCAATGGGAGGATGGACTAAAAAGAGCTTCCATACTATCTTAGAAAGAAGGGCCACCCTGTTAATAGCCGGATCCCACAAACTGAGGCCAACATTTCCTTTGAAATGGCTTAACTTGGACCAAGAGTGTCAATTTATTTTCCGATTGTTGTTTGTTCCTCCCCCAAAAAGTGAGGTATTGAGCTTCTTGATCGCTTATGAAATGAAGTGGGAAGTTTGAAGTGACTCACGACAAAGTTTTGCGCTAGTTGAATGACTGATTTGAGAAGCACCTCTCTTCCTACAAATGAAAGATAAGATTTCACCCATCTATGCATTCTTGAAGACATCCTATCACTGATGTCATGGAATAAATCAGTCTTACAGGCTCCAATATCACTAGGAAATCAAGATAGTTTGTTGGTCGATCCCCATACGGGATCTTGAATATTCTAGAAGACCAGCATTTCATACAGGGGTAGTATTTGGGTTGAAGTAGAGGCTAGGCTTCTTAGTATTGATGCACTGGCCACTCACCTCGCAATAAAGCTCAACACAATATTTTAAGTTTTGGAGATCCTTAAGCTTGACTTTGGAGATTAAGAGGTAGTAATCAGCGAAGAAGAGATGGGAGAGCGGCTGGATCTATTGCTCACTCGAATATCGTTGATGGCATCATTTTCCGTGGCCCTCGTTAGGACATTACTGAGAGCTTGAGAGCATAAGATAAACAGGTTAGGCGAAAACGGATCACCCTTGACGTAACCACAGCTCAGTCTGATAGAACATCATATTGCCCCACTAACCGATATGGAGTAATGAGCAATGATAAGACATCCCATGATCATTGAGACAAAATGGTCACCAAATCCCATTTTTAGTAAGAGACTCTTCATGAAGGTCCATTCAATATGGTCATAAGAGAAAAAATAATAATAATAATAAATAATAATACATGGTAACTTGGATTACGAGGGGTAGAAGTAACTAATATTGGAGAGTGTTTCTTATCCAGGAGTGTAGAGAGGTTATTACAAGGCGGGGAGAAGAGAGACAGGGGTTTGAGAGCATAGGATAGGATATGATTTTGGACTGAGAATATTGTCCCTAAAATATGGTTAAATAAAGAGGGCAGATTATTATTGTGACAAAAGTCTGCTATTATTTCAAATTTCACAAGACACCTATACAGCCATATGGCCAAATGATTTAGTCATTCTGATTGTTGAATAGAGAGGACATGATGTAAATAGCCATGTGTTAAATTTCAAAGTTTGTAATTCATTTAAGGGTGGGCCCCTGCATCAACCTTTTCAAAATAAAGGGTTTTTGCCTCAGGCAACGCTGACTTGGCTCAGTTCAACTAGAGTGGAGGAGAGAGCTCCCTGAAAGACAGCATGGCCCTACGCAAGTGTGGGAGCCAATCGGAGCATGGACGGAAGCAAGAATAGTAACGGGTTTTCCACCTTTCATGGGGGGCGAGGTTTTCATTTCGAATCCCCTTGTCTATGCGCAGTCCCAAAACTTGGGATTAACACTCTTTTCTGTAAATGAAAGATAAGATTTCACCCCATCTATGCATTTTGGAAGATATCTGATCACTGATGGAATAAATCAGTCTTATAGGCTCCAATCTCAATAGGCAGTCTAAGATATTTTGTTGGCCTATCCCCATACGAGATCTTGAATATTCAAGAAAACTAGCATTTCAGGTGGGGTAGAATACTTGGGCCGAAGCAGAGGTTAGACTTCTTAATATTGATGCACTGGCCACTCACTTCGCAATGGAACTCAACACAATTCTTCAAGTTTTGGAGATCCTTAAGCTTGACTTGAGAGAATAAGAGGCAGTCATGAACAAAGAAGAGATGGGAGTGTGGCTGGGATTTCTTGTGCATTCTAAAATTCTTGATGGCATCATTTTCTATGGCCCTCGTTAGGACATTACTGAGAGCTTGAGAGCATAAGATAAATATAGCAGGTGACAATGGACCTCCTTGACGAATACCAAAGCTCAGTTTGGTAGAACATCGTACTGACCTATTAACCAATATGGAGTAATGAACAGCAGAAAGACATCTCATGATCATTAGACAAAATGGTCACCAAATCCCATTTTTAGTAAGAGACTCTTCATGAAGGTCCATTCAACACGGTCATAAGAAAGAGAAAAAAAAAAAAAACATACATGGTAATTTACAAACGAGGAGTAGAAATAACTAATAAGGGATAGTGTTTCTTATCAAGGAGTGTAGCCTACGCCGGTAGGAAATATCCAACCACTGCCCCTGAATAGGAAAATTCTAAAAGGGTAGAGAGGTCATTCCAAGGCAGGGGAGAAGAGATATGGATAGGTTTGAGAGCATAGCTTAGGAATTAGGATACACTTTTGGACAGAGAATATTTTCCATAAAATATGGTTAAATAAAAAAGGAAAAAATTATTATTGTAATAAAGGTCTGTTATTATTTCAAATTTCACAAAACATCTATACTACTATATGGCTAGATGATATAGTTATTCTGATTGTTGAATAGAGAGGGCATGGTCTAAATTAGCCATGTGATAAATTTCAAAGTTTATTATTCATTTAAGGGAGAGGGTTCCCTAAAAAGTAGTGCAGCCCTACGCCAATGTGAGGGCCAGTGGGAGCATGGATAGAAGCAACAACAGGGGCGGGATTTCCACCTTTTATGGGGGCGAGGTTGTTATTTTGCATCCCCTTGTCTATGCATAGGGCCACAGTGCCTTTTAGGGTTCTCTTTCCCTTCATCTAAATACCCCTTTTGTATTGGCACACATCTTGTGTATGCCCATGCATGTGTACTAGTACTCTAGATATTGCTGGCACTCTCCCAACTTTAAGTGGAAATAGACGATTTATGTTTAAAAAAAAAATAGATAACTCATATTTATTATATGTTTAGAAACAACAACAAAGAAAAAAGGCCATGCGATTTTTTATTTGATAAGAGTGGAGTAGTAATTGAAGGATCATCGAATAATTGAAAGAAATGATCGCTGAGTTAGAGGGAGATCATGCGACCTTCCCGGAGGGGGAAAGAAACAATGGCCGCCCGTTGGATAGAGGGAAACGATGACTGGTCACGGACTTCTTGTGCCTTGCGTGCCCCTCCACTCCTGATGTGGTGCCTAGTACCGTGGCGGAGCAAGGAGATTCGAGAGAGGGTGAGAGAAACAATGAAGATAGACGGCCTGCGGATCGGCAAGCACGCATATCCTATGCTACTGTGACAAAGAAGACTCTCCCTGACGTGGAGGATCTTCCAAATCTGATTCGCATAGGATCTTTGACGAGAGTAGTGATTCCACAGGAAGCGTATGAAGAGAAACTGGAGACCTTCTCCTTTGCGTTGATAGGCAAAGTAAACTTCAGGTATGTTTCTATGGACGATATAAGGAGAGAGGTGTTAGCTGCATGGAAGATGAAGGGGAAAGTGAACCTTTCTCCCCTAGGGAAGGGTTTTATCCTATTTCGTTTTGAGAAAGAGGGAGATATGGCCTCAATATGGAGGAGAGACCCGATCAAAGTAGGGGGACAAATCATTCGTTTCCAGAGATGGTGACCAGAGTTTAATATTAGTGACAATTACTCCCACACCAAGCTCGTTTGGATTCGATTCCCTGAGCTTCCTATGGAGTATTGGCATGAGAAAATTACATTGACCATGGCAAAGGCAGCAGGAAGGCCTGTGGCTCTAGATAAAACCTTAAATGCAACGATGGGCAATTATGCAAGAGTCCTCATTGAGATGGAGCTCAATGGAGCCAGAGTTGAGGAGATGCAAGTAGAACAGAGATACCCAGGAAAGGAGATGCTATTCTGGTTCAATCAATGAATCATCTATGAAGACGATATAGTTAGATGTTTCTCTTGCAAAAAGCTGGGACATCATGCTAACCAATGCAGAGGAAAGATGGTAGGGAAAGTTGTCGTCGAGCAGGCTTCTCACCAGATCGGAGGCGGCGGCGGCTAGGACGCTGGCAGGGAAGAAAATCCTTCACATATGGTAGGAAATCATCGGTCTCCTACTAGAATCGTAGCTGCAGTAAATGAGAATAGTTCCCATATTCGTCAAGATCTACAGGTGGATAGTTCCCATACTTGCCAAGATTTAGTGGTGGATTTAAATGGAGAAGAATATTTCTCAACTGAGAATATTCCTTACAATGAGTTGGCTGCAAAGTACCCAATGGGTGTTGGGGCACAAATGGTGGATAACCCACTGGCTGTGGAAGACCTTGGGTCGACCCAGTCCTCTAGTCTGTCTGAGAATGAATCGCAGGCCTCAAGCGAGGAGAGCGATCACAGGGAGGGCGTGTTACCTGTCAGGGAAGCTTAGAAATAGAGGGGGGACTCTCACATGGTGTGTGCTCTGCGACCGCGGTGTAAAATAAATTACAAACCAGGAGGTTGTGGTGGTAGAGGGGGAAAGAGTGGCAGGGGCCAAGTTTGGGAGGGGGCTGAGAATAATGTGACAGAGCTCTCTCAATTGTGCCTGGTGGAAGGCCGGGTAGTTATTCATCATAAGGAAGTGGAAAAAATAGATAAGATCATGCAGCGTGTTGAAGGGTCCAATAGACCTGGAAAGCAATCTTTTGAGAAGGAGCAGAATGATGTATCTGCCCACCACTCCGTCTCCATCTAATTGCCAATGAAGGTCTTCTTTTGGAATATCAGAGCAATCAAGAAGGCGGCAGGTAGGAATGCCTTACGACACTTTATTAAGGATAGAGCGCCGGACATCATATGTGTAGCAGAGCCGATGATTGAAGTAAGTGCTTTTCCAAATTTATTTTTTAATAAACTGGGATTCAATAGCTCTTTCATTCACAATTCCAGTGCAGGGAAGCCCTCTGATTTGTGGATTTTATAGAAGAGAAATTTGAACACTCCAACTGTTGTTTCTGAGTCAGAGCAGCATATTTCGATCTCCATTAAGTGGGAATCGAAATGGTTTCAGCTTTCTTCCATTCATGCCAGCAGCTTCAAAGCAGGAAGAAGGGAGCTGTGGTTGAAGCTAGTGGCTGATCTCCCCCAACCTTTAATCCCTTGGACTAGTATTGGGGATTTTAATTCGACTCTGCTTTCCTATGAAAAAAGGGGGCTAGGGAATTTTAGTATGGGTTCAGCTGCTGAGTTTGGAGCCATGGTGGATGCATGTGGGATAGCCTAACTGCTGTCACCTGGGAGAAAAATCACCTGGTCTAATAATAGACGTTGTGGCAATGTCTCGACAGTTCTGGATAGATGTTTTTGTAATGAAGAATGGATCAACTCTTTCCAGGATTGTGCCCAACTGGTGCTCCTTAGAATTGTTTCAGATCATTCCCCTTTGTTGTTCACCTCTGGTCTGTCTCATCGGCTTATAAACTGTCCCTTTAGGTTCCATAAGTTCTGGATCCATAAGTTCTGAATGGAACATAGGGATTTTGAGAAGGTAGTTGCCACATCATGGGAAGAGTGGATCTCAGGGAATCCGATCTCTGTTCTAATGCTAAAACTCAAAAGGCTAAAGGGCATGCTTCGTAATTGGGTGAGAGAAGCCTTCCCAAACTTTAATAAAGCGCTTGAGGAAGCCAAGGAGCTAGCGCAGGTGCAGTAGAATATTGTTATAAATGGTCTAGATGATCATCTTTTTGATTTAGAAGCGGATGCGAAGACCTCTTTGATAAAAGTCTTGGAAAACCATGAAAATTTTTGGGCTGAAAAGGCTAAAGTTAAATGGATGAAGCAAGGGGATCGCAATTCTAGGTTCTTCCATTTGTCTACTAAAATGTGAAGACTCAGAAACTCTATAAGAAGCCTCAAAAAATTGGATGGGACTTTGGTGGAAGGTCAAGACCAGATAGGTAATTATACAGTTAATTCCTACGAGCAATTTTACAAAGCTGAGCCTTTAGTGGAGCATGTGGAGCTTCTTGATTCCATCCTTATGGTTCTTCACCAAGTCGATTGCTATGTGCTTGAAGCCTTACCAGGGAATGAAGAAATTAAAAGAGTAGTATGGGACCTGGACCCCGATAGTTCTCCAGGTTAGGATGGATTTTCTAGAGCTTTCTTTAGAAAATTCTAGAATACATGTGGAGCTTCTTGATTCCATCCCTATGATTCTTCACCAAGTCGATTGCTATGTGCTTGAAGCCTTACCGGGGAATGAAGAAATTAAAAGAGTAGTATGGGACCTGGACCCCGATAGTTCTCCAAGTCCGGATGGATTTTTTGGAGCTTTCTTTGGAAAATGCTAGAATGCTGTGGAGCTAGAGGTGTGTAATGCATTTAAATATTTCTTTAGTACTAGCCAACTGCCCAATGGTGTGAATAATAATTTCCTGGTTCTTATTCCCAAGGAGAAGAGAGCCTCTTCTCTAGATAAATTCCGGTCATTGTGTATGGGGAATTTTTATTGCAAAATTTTATCCAAAGTAATGGTGATGGGGCTTGATAAATTACTTCCCAAATTGATATCTGAAGAACAGGGAGTCTTCCAGAAAGAAAAGCTAATCCATGACAACATCAGTGTGGCTTCAGAGCTGGCAAATATGATGTTTGCTTCTACTAGAGGGGGAGGTATGGGATTAAAAATCGACATCAAGAAAGCATATGATACAATCTCGTGGTCTTTCATGTTTCAGGTGTTGCATCGTTTCGGGTTCACAGAGAAGTAGATAACGTGGTTGAACCAAATTTTGATATCCACTAAGATATTGATTTTGATTAATGGAGGTCCACAGGGATTCTTTGGAGTGGAGCGTGGTCTGAGGCAAGGGGACCCCATATCTCCCATGCTCTTTATTATTGCGGAGGAAGTGCTCTCCAGAACAATAAATTGAAGCCAATTGAAGGGCTTCGCGGTGCCAAAACCTCATGCTCATATTCTCTTTGTTGATGATATATTCATCTTCTCCAACACTTCAATGAGGTATGTGAGGAATCTTAAAGACTTTCTTCCAAAGGAGCAAGAGTTCTCAGGGCAGGTTATCAGCTTAGAAAAAAGTAAGCTATTTTTAGGGAAAATTTTCCCTTCCAGGAAGCATCAAATCTCTAATACTTTAGGCATTCCCATGTGTACCTTCCCTACAAGGTACCTAGGTGTGGAAATCTTCAAGGGAAGGATTAAAAAAGATACCTTGTTGCCGATTATGGATAAGGTTAAGGGGAGATTGGTGGGCTAGAAAGGGATATTGCTTTCAATGGTTGGCAGGGTGGAATTGGTTAAGACAGTGATTTCGGGAATGCCGACCCTTAGCTTCTTTGTATACTCGTGGCATGCATCTCTAGTGGTAATGATGGAGAAATGGATGCGGAATTTTATTTGGACCGGTGATGTAGACATGGTCAAGGCTGTAATGGTGAAGTGGGACTCTATGTGTAAGCCCAAGGATGAGGGAGGTCTGGGGCTTAGGAGGCTACGAGATTCCAATAAAGCAATGTTGTGCGAAATGATTTGGAGAATTAAAACTGAGAAGACAATAGCGTCAGCCTTTCTCAGAGCTCGGTTTCTAAAGAAGGATGAAAGGTCTCTCAAAAAATGCAACACCACCTCTATATTTGTAGGTATCAGGAAGATGTGGTCCTTTGTGGGTGATAAGGAGCGTTGGATCATAGGGAATGGTCACCTCGCAAATTTCTGGAAGGATAAATGGTGGGTTCCAAACTCCATTATGGGCCTACTTTCGTTGGACAACGATCAAAGCATCTCTACTTCGGCAAAGGTAGGGGAGTTCATCAGAAATGGGGAATGGCAACTACCTGAGGTAGTATCTCCTCTTCTTCATGAAATATTTGCTCAGATTAAAAAGATCAACATTCTGAGTTTGCAGATGAAGGACTTCAGGGTGTGGTTGCTAGCTCCCTCAGGGAACTTCTCCTTGAGGTCAGCTTGGGAGAATGTTAGAATGAAGTCCTCGAAGGTGCACTGGTCTACTTTGATTTGGCAGAAGAACCTTCCTCCAAGACACTCTATTTTTTGATGGAGAGTGGTGCATGGTAGAATCCCTACGGATGACCTGGTCCGCCAAAATGCGGTGCCAAAACGGTTGCTCATATTCTCTTTGCTAATTATATATTCATCTTTTCCAACGCTTCAATGAGGTATGTGAGGAATCTTAAAGACTTTCTTCTAAAGTAGCAAGAGTTCTCAGGGCAGGTTATTAACTTAGAAAAAAGTAAGCTATTTTTGGGGAAAATTTCCCCTTCTAGGAAGCATCAAATCTCTAATACTTTAGGCATTCCCATGTGTACCTTCCCTACAAGGTACTTAGGTGTGGAAATCTTTAAGGGATGGATTTAAAAAGATACCTTGTTGCCAATTATGGACAAGGTTAAGGGGAGACTGGGGGGCTGGAAAGGAAAATTGCTTTCAATGGCTGGCAGGGTGGAATTGGTTAAGACGGTGATTTCTGGAATGCTGACCCATAGCTTCTCTGTATACTGGTGGCCTGCATCTCTAGTGGCAATGATGGAGAAATGGATGCGGAATTTTATTTGGACCAGTGATGTAGACACGGTCAAGGCTGTAACGGTGAAGTGGGACTCTATGTGTAAGCCCAAGAATGAGGGAGGTCTGGGGCTTATGAGGCTGTGGGATTCCAATAAAGCAATGCTGTGAAAAATGATTTGGAGAATTAAAACTGAGAAAACAACAGCGTTGGCCTTTCTCAGAGCTCGGTTTCTAAAGAAGAATGGAAGATCTCTCAAAAAATGCAACACCACCTCTATATTTGTAAGTATCAAGAAGATGTGGTCCTTTGTGGGTGATAAGGAGTGTTGGATCATAGGGAATGGTCACCTCACAAATTTCTAGAAGGATAAATGGTGGGGTCCAAACTCCATTATGGACCTACTTTCACTGGACAACGATCAAAGCATCTCTACTTCGGCAAAGGTAGGGGAGTTCATCAGAAATGGGGAATGGAAACTACCTGAGGTAGTATCTCCTCTTCTTCATAAAATATTTGCTCAGATTAAAAAGAACGACATTCCGAGTTTGCAGATGAAGCACTTCAGGGCGTGGTCACTAGATCCCTCAAGGAACTTCTCCTTGAGGTCGGCATGGGAGAATGTTAGAATGAAGTCCTCGAAGGTGCACTGGTGTACTTTGATTTGGCAGAAGAACCTTCCTCCAAGACACTCCATTTTTTTATGGAGAATGGTGCATGGCAGAATCCCTACGGATGACCTGGTCCACCAAAAAGGTGTTTATCTCTCGTCCAGATGTGACCTGTATGGCAAGGCTGATGAAAGTATGTCTCATATTTTCTTATGCTGCTCATTCTCTATATCGATTTGGAAGCAATTTCTAGATCTTTTTGAGGTGGTGTGGGTAGATCACCCAACCATTCAAACGATGTTTAAGTGGTGGAAGCGGAGAGCTCGAGTTATTCAGATTAAGATGCCATGGAAGCTGGGCTTGCTAATCATCATTAACCATATTTGGTGGGAAAGAAACAAGAGAAGGCAAGAAAATAAAGAAAGGGCAGTGAGGTATATCTTTCTAAGGATAAGGTAGGAGATTCAGCTTTGCTGCGAAGGGTCAAGTGAAGAAGCTCGTTGGATTTCGGACTTGATTTCATGTAGGAAGCTAGGCTTAAGTATCATAAATCCTACCTCCCCTCCCCCACTTGAGGTCCACTGGTGTAAGCCTTCCAGGGAGTGGATGAAGATCAACGTGGATGGTAGCTCGCTTGGTAATCTGGGCAATGCAGGTTCTGGTGGAGTCTTAAGGAACAATAAAGGCAAGGTAATCGACTCTTTTAGCATTTTTATGGGAGTCAAACATATATATGAAGCTGAATTTGAGGCGGTGTTGGAGGGTATTTTGCTTGCTAGACACCATAATGCTAGGGGTGTTTGGATTGAGTCTGACTTAGCATCCGTGGTTTCAGCAGTCCAGAGAAGGGAGATTCCATGGTTTGCTTGTAGAAATGGAGATCCGCCATTCCCTTCTTGGAGTCGGTGCAATGGAAGATCACACACTGTTTTCGTGAAACTAATGTAGTGGCTGACTTCCTGGCTAGGAAATCATCTAAATCTTGTATTTCTGAATTCCCAGTGGAGTTCCCGAGTCATGTTGTTGCTGAGTTAGCTTCGGATGCGTTGGACAGGCACCGTTTTTGATTCGGCTAAGCCCTTCACTTGCTCCCTCTGCTGATGGTCATGCCGAAGGTGGAGATTGCAAGTGGGCTTAGTGGTATCGGCCTGCCCTCTTTGTATTTCTCTTTGTTTTTTGTTTTCCTCTCTTTCAATAAAATTACCTTTTAGCACAAAAAAAAAAAGAAAAATGGCCAGCTATGTTATTTACTTATAATTTCAAGGTCCATCAAAAATTAAGAACAACGTTACAATTCTAGCGCCCACCCCCACCCCACCCCACCCCAACCCACGAAAAAAAAAAAAAAAACTAGTTTCTTAAAGTAAATCGCATCATATGAAAAGAAGATATTTTCTAAAAATGCTTCCTGTAATCTTCCCTTGCCAAAACTATATAGATAGTTCATTGTGATGTGAACCAAACTAACATATATTGATAGTGAAGAAAAGATCTCAGTTTGGGATACGTAATCAATATAATTTCCTCTCAATCAATTCAAATTACACTTAAGGAAATTATGCAAGTCTTTTTAAGCAAGAGTACGTTGGAAAAGATAAGATCTTCCGGTTCTTGTTTAACAATATATATATATATATATTCATTCTTCACCTCAATATATAATTCCATCGACTAATTTCTAGCCAGAGACAAAATGATGAGGTTTTCTTTGTTCTTCTTCTTTCTTGTCATTCTATTTGTAGCTTTAGTTGATGCTGATATTGTCCATGAAGCATGTCAGAAAGCTTTGATAGAAAAATAAATGCGGAACGATTCATGAAGATCGATAAGCATGCACGACAAACACTACAAAGACAAGTTTTAGGCATACCTGAATCCATGACTGAAGAATAAGAACTCCTCGATATTCTTCGTATATGCTCCTCGTACAACACGATCAATGTTGGTCTGGTCTACCCTCTTTCCCTTTTACTTTTGGTCGTTAGCCTCACTTAATGGGTCAGTGATAACTATATATAGGGGTGAGAGTAGGGACCAACCCTGCAATAAAATTAGGGTTTCCTCCCCATTAAGGAAACAATACCTTAGGTCCACACATAGTAATAAATATTTCATACTATTAAGGTGTGCTAATAGAATCCAATATCTCCATAGAGATCACTTACCAATAATATTGGATTCTTTCTGCTTACTCCATCTTTAGTCAACACCACTAAATCGGTTTTGGAAACAAATCTTTGACTATGCTAACCCATCTAATAGAAAATCTTACATCTAATACCACTTGTTACGGACTTGGGCAGAACCCATCCTTAAAAACTAGATGTTAAGGAAATGGTGTCCAATTACCTAAAAATCATATATTTGGCTACCCACTTCTAATGCGAGATTATTACTTCTGACATCCGCGAGGAACCCCAACACAAGAGAAGGCCAATTTGATACAATTTTAGTTCATCTTCTACCTCCGAGTGGTATTATATCAACACCATTGGTTTTCATATTTATGAGCCCACCAAATTAGTCATGAAGTAAATTATGGAGGCTTTGAAGAAAAGGAACTTCAACTTGGTTGGTGTTTTGGGATCGACGGGATGGGAAAAACAATTTTTATGAAAGAAATAGCCAAATAATTGGAGAAAAATGGGTTCTTTGACCGTGTTGTGATGGTGAAATTTTTTCAAAATTCCAGTGTATTAGACATTCAACTAGAAATAACAGAATAATTGAGTTTCAAACTTGAAGGTGTGAGCAAATTTGTCAAAACAATACTTTTTTGGGATAGAATTACGAAAGAGAAATAGTCTTATAACATTGGATGATAAGTAGGAATTGACGACATTTTAACTAAGGTCGAGTTCCCTATAGCGATCGAGAGGGGTGCTATTGCACTATTATTGTCACAAAAAAGAACCAAGAGGCCTGTAAATCATATTATTTCCAAGGATAAATTGCTTTATTATGTGTGAGTGATGTCTTTAAAGACAAGTCATGCATGAACTTCCTTTGTCAATGCCGCCCTGATTAGGGTAAATATGAACTCTCACTAACTTGCTAGGATTCGGGTTACATCACCCCTATCACCTATAAATAAGAGAGGTGTGGCATAATGGATGGGGTATTACTTTTCTGTGGTCTCTTCCCGACCTCGATAAAAGATCTTCTCTATCGTGTGGAATTTTGACTTAGGTATTAAAGAGCCATCAGAGTCTCCAATCCTCTCATTTGCCTCATCTTCATCCTTGTATTCTCATGTGGTCAAGAAACGTGATGCACAATCTTCTATTACAACAAAACCTAAAAAATAGAAATTTTTGTATTTATTAATAAACATGATTATATAAAGGGAGAGGGATAGGTATACCGCCGATATCAAGTATGCTAGTGGATAGCACCAATAGGAACACATGATGGAGTATCGTTCAGGAAGGATATGAGGATCATTTCAGAAAAAAAGGAAGAGAGAAATAGACACAGTGAGTGCTAGCATACTTGATATCTGCGGCATACCCAACCTTTTCCCTTATATAAACTACGAAAGAGTAAAGTACAACGAAATTTAATTGCAAAATATAGAATAATTTGGATTAATTACTGATACAACAATGGGGGTAATGATTATAAAAATTACTATTTTAAGTATGAAATATTCATTTCCCCCTCTTTTAATGTCCCCCAGGCCTGCCCAACCAAACGGATTCTATATTACACTGTTGTCACCTTCCTCCCTAGGTTTACTTGAATGTAAACCCAACTCGACCCGACCATTTTGGTTTTCTACAACGTCGTCATTATCCTTCTTCATGGATGATTTCCACTTAAACCTACTTGTACTAAACAATCCGTCCATCTCTTCTAAGGTTTTCCCCTGCGTCTCCGGGAGGAACGTGTAGAAGAACGTCCACGCTAGTCCGGTTATCCCCGCGAACATAAAAAAGGTCCGTTCAATGGTGATGGCCTTGTACAGGGACAAAAACGTCATTCCAATAACCCCACTCATCACCCGGTTCACTGCCACTCCTATACTCACACCCTGGGCCCGCAGTCTCAATGGGAATATCTCCGAACTATACACCCAAGGAATGGGCCCCAACCCTATCGAGAACGAAGCTACGAAAGTCAACGTCATAACCACACATAGAACTATGGCCCACATTAGCTTCTTCTCCGAGTGATCAACCACCGTTAATCCTGATGCTAGTCCAATCAAACACACGATCATACCTCCAGTGCTTCCAAGAAGCAGCGGCCGCCGTCCGATCCTGTCCAATAGAAAAGTAGCCACCAAGATGAAAATTGTCTTACTGAATCCAACGGCCACCGTTGCTCCCAGACGATATGATTTCTTCTTGATCCCGGCCTTCTCAAATATCCGTGGGCTGTACAACACCACAGCATCTATCCCCGACGCCTGCTGGAACAGGTGTATACCGACGGCTGCGATTAAGACACGACGAACGGAAGGTGTCGGTCGGATTAGGAGCTCCTTCCATACCCCTTCGCCGTGGCTACGTTTGGGTACACTTACGACGTCGTCGACGCAATTTTCCGGTATTCCAACTGCCGATTTGATGTCGGCGAGTCTTAACTCGGCTTCCTCGTTTGAATCACATGTCTTGTTGAGTACCTTTCTAGCTTCACCGAGTCGACCCTGCATAACAAGCCAACGAGGTGACTCGGGCATAATGAGTATCCCGAATGCTAACATCGCCGAAGGTATCCCACCAGCTCCAAGCATGAGTCGCCAGCTGAGATGCTCGGGTAGCTGAGAGAAAGAGATGTTGGAGATGTAGCCAAGTAGGACTCCGGTGTTGATAAAGACTTCAGGGAACGATGTTAAAAAGCCTCGAGACATCGCCGGAGAGATCTCTGCAGTATACACCGGAGCGATCATGAGAGCGAAACCGACGCCGACACCGGCGACTATTCTACCCACCATGAGCCATGCGAAGTTTGGTGCAAGACCCATAAGTATAGCTCCGACAAAGAAGATGACAGAAGCAAAGACGATGGTATATCGACGACCGATCCAGTCGGAGATTCTTCCGGCGACGGCGGAGCCTAGTAGGGAACAGATGTTGATGATTCCTACTAGAATTTCGATTTGGGTGTCGGTTATCTTTAGATCATCTTTGATGAAAATTGAGGCTCCGCTCATCACACCAGTATCTGAAGGAAGAAGGAGAAAAGATGAAATGAGAGACGAAAGTGAGGAACCTAACCTAAAGTATATGTAAAAGCTAGAAGTAGTACTAACCATAGCCTAGTAAAATAGAAACCATGGAAGCTAAAATCGCAGAAACCATAGAAAATATGTTTCTCCTCCGTTTGCCCTGGAAGACAAGTGGCGGAGTAGGATTCTCCGACATGGCCGAAACTCCACTCTTTGGAATTCCTCCTTCAGACATATCTTTGTGTTCTTCAGCTTTTTTTGAGAGTGGGACGAGGAAGTGGAGTGGATAATGGAGTGTCAAGACACTTAAGACATCCAATTAAGAATTTATAAAGGGAGAAAAATATTTTCGGGGAAATAATGGAAGGGAGAGGATTGACTAAAAGTCAAGACACCAATGGCACCATATAATAATGAATTAATTTACATTTTTGGATAGGATTTTCTCCCTAGCATGGTTTCAAGTATTGCTATCGTATTTATTGTATTGGTCTTGCCGTACTAATATGGATCGATTTGAATCCATTGCTTGTATCACCTAAATGGTAAAACAGTAAGAAATTATACATTTTTTTGAAAAAGCAAAGGTAAAAATGACTGATGTATGCATCAATCCTTATTGGTACTAATTTGTATTGTATTAGTATTAATTGAGATTCTTTGGGTTTTACGAATACAAGAGTGATTTATATCTCATGGGTTGGGGTAAAGTGGGCTATGTCCCTTTTTGTTTTTTTATTATTTTATTTCTCTTATTTAATAAATTTGTAGGATCTTTCTTGGATCCCAGATAATATTTGAGTTAAAAAAATAAAAAATAAAAAATAAGGTCAATCTAGACCAATGTCGGTACTAATAACTAAAACCCTTGCTACACAAAACCCAAGGACCAGGAGTGCCTTGGTCCTCCCAATTGAGGGATCACTCTTGATCCCAGAGCTCCATAGAGAGGAATGGGATCCAACATCTATACGGAACAAAATGGTCATTTCAACTTATGCTTGAGTATAGAGTCCACGCTATTTTCTAAGATTCTTTACCCACAAAAGGGCAAAGATAGTCAAATACGGCGGCAAGGGTACTATTTTTGTACACAAGACTTGGGAAGACTTGAAAGACTTTATGGAAACATTTTAAAAAGGAGAAAGCGATATTTTGACTTGTCAACAAAACAAGCGAAGCTGGTTATCAAGATGTTTCAGTATCCAGGATTCAGTATTGGAGATAAATCAGGGGGTAAAAAAATTGCACACATGATGGTGCCGTGGTAGACATTTCATGATTGTGTTGTGGAAAAGTATTAAGATAAACGACGAGAGTGTCATTTGGTAGAGTTCACGAGGGCCTCCATCAGCATGTTTCAAGAATTTAGGGTTTTCCAAACAGAATCTGTCCGATCCGGAATGGGGAGAATCAGGATCGACGGATCCTATTCGATTCTTAGCAACCTGTTTCGATCCCGGGCTCGAAAATGACCGGGTTGGCCACAAAGGTTGAGTGCTAAATAAATTGCCACATGGCAAAATATGGAAGATGCTAAAGAATCTTTAATCTTTTTCTTTGACTTGTCTTTCTCATGGTCAAATTAGTCAATAATTCAAATACGTAGGGAGGTGGAAAATGAAATATGAATAATCTTTTAAGTTTCCAGCTTTCAGAGAAGAGGTTGGAGTTTCAGTCCGATTCATCGCTTCCGTGCCCTTTACGCCTAGTCATTCTAACCACAGAGATGGCCAGGGATTCTTCCTCGAGTTATGTCATGAATTCATGATCACACACTTGATGAAAGAGCTTTACTAATGACATTGTCTTTTTCTACTCATAATATCCATGATACCTAACAAAGCAAAAGTTTTTCTTCATATAGGTGAAGAGAATCTAAAAACCAAGTTCTAATTATTCCATTTGCTCCCCCTCCTCCTGATTACACAAATTCCTGTGATTCTTTCTATTGTTCTAGAAAATCCGTGACTTAGAAGATTCATATAGTGAAGAGAAACTTAGTTCTTCTTGTAATGTTCATTTTCAGAAATTCGATTTCTATGCCTAATTTCTACTTTTTCTCATCTTTTTTTCCTTTTTCTTTGTTTGGGCCTTGTCTTTTGGCTAGACTAGTAAATTTGCTTTGTATTTTTTTAAATATACTTTCATTAAAAAAAAAAAAAATCTTACCTAGTGAATTTGAAATCGAAATCAAGAAGCCATTTTGTAAATATTCGGTTCTAGTTTCAATTTTCAGACTGATTAATTAAATGGTCTGATTCGATCTTAACCATTTAACCTACATTTTCAAATTGAATTAACACTGTCAAAACCAACCCTTTTAAACTGTATGAGGTCCATTGTGTAGATGTTTCTCAACAAATTTGTCTCCTTAATTGTATATTGGCTCTTCTCTAGTAGCTTATTTCATCACTTTTTACTCTTAGGCATTGTTTTGTTTTGTCCTCTGGGTGGCTGTGCTTGCGTTGAAATTCTTTCATAACATGTAATGCATATTGTATAAGTCTTGTTCTTTTAACAACGGATGTATGAAGTTTTACTAACAAAGATAAATTTCAGTAGGCATATGAATAAACCATCAAACCGGTTGTCAATCTTTTAGAAGTCGTATAGATTAAATCGCAATCAAATCCGTAT
>NW_024870639.1:552534-643485 GCF_013358625.1 Macadamia integrifolia
TTGGGATCTCATCATTGGTTGAGAAGGGCTTAGTATCTAACACAATGAAATCAACAGGGAAAATAAATTCCCCCACCTTTAGTAAGACATCCTCAACCATCCCTTTAGGAATCTTAACAGACCTATCTGCCAACTGAAGAGTAGTTCCAGTGGCTTTCAATTCTCCTAATCCTAGTTGCTTGTACACATGGTAAGGTAAAAGATTCACCCTTGCACCAAGGTCAAGTAAGGCATGCTCAATATAGGTGTTGCCTATGACACAAGATATGGTAGGGCTCCCTGGATCCTTATACTTGGCTGCTATAGGCTGAGTAATTATGGAACTAATGTTACCTGCCAAGAACGCCTTTTTGGGCACACTAGTGATACGTTTGTGAGTACACAAATCTTTCAGTACCTTTGCATAGGCGGGGATCTGGGATATGGCATCCAAAAGAGGGATGTTCACTTCTACCTTTTTGAAGACTTCTAAAAGTTTATCCATAGAAGCAGTCTTCTTTTTGTGTATCAAGCGATTAGGAAATGGGATAGGATGAACATAAGGACTGTTAGGGATTTGCCCCTGTTCAGAAGAATCATTTTTGGTTTCCTCAACCAAATCATCTTTAGTTTCAGAAAAATCTTTAGGTTCATCAGACGAACCTGGAACAAGAGGCACACTTGTGTCCTCAACTGACGGAGAGTTAACAGGAGTAATAGATGGAGAAGATTTAGGAACGCTCTGTAGGTACTCTCTACCACTCCTAAGGGCATAAACAACATTACAGTGGTTAGAGGGCCCTTGTTGAGTTTGACCTTGTACTATATTCAGTGGTGCATTAGTTGGTCCTTGTAAACTAACAGGCTGATGATGCCTAGGGTTAGGCTCTGGTTGACTGGGTAAAGTTCCCTTCTCCCTCTCACGCATAATTGAGACAACTTGGGTAAGTTCTCTCGTAAGATTTTGATGGCTTGTCATGAGGAGGGTCATATTTTTTTCCAAGTCACTTATTCTACTTGCCTCTCCAGTGTTGGTAAACCCAGGGGGTTGCTGATAAGATGATAGAAGAGGGGCCCTAGGAAAACTCGCCTGAGGTCCTACATTTGACCTAGGAAAAGTATTTTGGGAAAAAGATTATTGTGCAAAGGGAGGCCTTTGGGGTCCAGGTTGACCTTGATTATAGAAATTGGAAGGTCCTGCTTGGTTGCCCTGATTCCAAGAGAAATTTGGGTGATTTCTCCATCCTGGATTGTGTTGTTTTATGGTTGTCCTTGTTGGCAACTCGGCCACGTGGCGGTGATGACGTGGCCAGTTTGGGTGACGTGGATGAAAATGATGACATGGCAGTATCCAGTGTCACCGATGAGATAACAAAGCAGCTTGGTATGCATGGAGTGGTTTAATACATCATTAATAGGTGGTGCGGGTTTCTGGGTCAAAACTGGCAAAATTGGCCTATTTACGATCGAGGGCATTTTCGGCAATGAAAATGACATTTTTGGAAGATTGGTTCTTCATGAAAAAGATAGATTGTAATTTTCCTAGTCCAGTGCATTTGATTTCGTCACATTCCGATACCGTATGAAGAAGTTACGGCATTTATGGCAGTCGAGGGCAGTTTCAGCATTGAAGATGATTTTTTTTAAAGGAAGTGTTCTACATGTAACAATACGACAAAAATACAATCTTTCCAACGGTTCTGATTTCATCACATTCCGATTGCGTATGAGAAAGATACGTCATTGGAAATGTGTAGGGGCATTTTGGTCTTTTTACATGGATGATTCAGATGATTGAGTCTTCTGAAAAGTCGTAGAGCATCCAGTTACGATTCCAACGCACTTTGTTTCATATCGATCGGATATCGTATGAAAAAGTTATAAGCGTTTCCGTAAAGTCGGTTCGAAAATCCAAACCGAAAATCCATCAGTTGCTCTCGGTGTTGGGTGGGTTTTTCGGAATTTATTTTTGAAATTCGAAGGGCTTTTGTGTAATTTAAAGATTTTGAAGGTCTGAGTTGCAAGGGGTCTTTAAGCACTGAAACATATGGAGGCAGGGGCTTGATTGTAATAAAGAGGAGTCAAGGGAAGTGAAATGGACGGCCAAGATTCGACCACGTATGTTTGATGCCCATCCAAAGGTTGCTGAGATTTTGGTGTGATATGGACGAGATAGATGCTTGCGCGTGGGATTTTATTGGTTAGATGCATAATTCTTGATGCACTGGCGCTACACTATATCAAGGTATGTTATTGTGTTTCGCACATGTACAGAAGGTATAAAAAGGATTCCGATCTTAATGATCTCATGAAATCTGATTAAAGCCATCATGGAAGATTCGGATCCAACGGTCAATATGCATTTTCACTTTTGTGAATGGAAGACAAGCTCCCTTAAAATCCGGAAAAGCAACCAATCATAGATCGACAACACTTCTGACGATGTCAGCGCTTACGTCATGATGACGTCATCGAGATTCAAATCTAACGGTTTGGATCTGTTGTCCGTTGGTTTAATCGGACGGTTTGGATTATAAGATCTCTTATATGAGATCTACGGTCAGATTTCGCCCCTGTTGCGCGCGCCGCCGGTGTAGCCTACGCCACCCGTACAAAGATTCCATTTCAGGCTATCTCATTGCTCCAACTTAAAAAGGTCATATCTCCCTCATTTTAAGTCGGATTTGAGTGATTCAAGTTGGGGATTCTTCATCTCTCCGAGCTCTACACATCAGAGGGAAGAAATCAGGCAGAGGGCTTACTGAGGTGGTCGGAAAAACGAGTTGAAGCTCGTGGAAGGCTAAAGGTTTGAATGAAAGACTTCCATCCTCTTGCACTTCATTCATAGCCACCATTAGAGGCTTAGGAAGCTGCTGGAAACCAAGGTAGCAAGTCATATTGGTTGTTGCCAAGAGAAAAGAAAAGAAAAGAGAAGAGAAGAGAAGAAGAGGGAAATAGAGAAGAAGTTGTTTCCTCTCTTTGTGTGTGTGTGAATGTGAATGTGAATGCCATTGTTGCTCCATGAAAGTAAAGACAAGGAGAAAAGAAAGAAGAAGAACCTAGAATTTGGTTCTTGTGAGTTGCTTCAAGAAACCCAAGTGCCAACCGGGGTTGAAGCATTGGCGGCACCGAGACAACGTGGTTGTGGTCCGCATCAAGTGGAGATTGACATTATTGCATCTCCGACGGTTACTCCTTGCCAAGGTAACCTCAATTTTGCCAAATTTCCATTATTATAAATCATTGTAGGCAAGATGTTTGATAAAATGCCTAAGTGACAGTTGTAGTCTATTTGGGGGAAATTTGCATGTATGAGTGCTTCACTATAGGGCATTGTTATAAGCCCAATTTAATTGTATTATTTATTGTGTGCTTAGTGGGTGCTAAGCACCGGGAGTGGGTGCTCCCGTGTAGTGGGTGCTACATATTGTATCGGTACTACGAGTGCCATCTCAGCTTCGGCTTGAGAAAATTGGGTGTGGGTGCTCCCGACTGTGGGTGCAGTCAAAAGTAGTGTATTGAGTAGGTACGAAGCCTTTACAGGCACTACTCCGGGGATGTAGGCAAATTGCCGAACCTCGTAAAAACCCTGTGTTGTGGGTGCTTGTTGTTTGCATTTGATATTGAAGTGCGTGGAATGTGGAATGGGTGTGCATACTTGGAAGTGCCTATGAGAGGCTGAGTGTGCATACGACTGTGTGCAAACAGGGACAGGTATATCAGGTTCTTCTTGGCCAGACATCGGACAGGTTTTTAGGTATCAGAATTGAACTCACTGATTCACCCCCCCTCTCAGTGACTGCCGGGTTACAACAGAAAATCCGTATGAGCTGATCCTGCACAAGCACAGACGGCAGAGGCCCGGAGCTTTGTTCGGGGTAAGTCCTCCGACGCTCAAGTTAGGGATCGACCACACAGTTTTTGTTACAGGAGTAATAGTGTGGGTATTGATGCTTACCTCCTTCCTTCTTCTCAGGCCCTCTTATATAGCTTTTAGGGTTTAGGGTTTCCCTTTTCCTTGGAGGAGTCCTCCTCGGGTCCACCTCCTTTCCTTTTAGAGTTATACTCGGATACGTCCTATCCCCTTCGTGGGGATATTCTCTTCACGTGGTTAATGTGGTAGAGTCCTTGCAGCCTCTATCAGATGGGTGACACGTGTCCAGGTGCGCGACGCGTGTCCTTACCCTACTGGGCAGTCAATTTGGTCGTATCAATACTTTATATCATGAGTACTATATAATTGCTGTGTATAAAACTCCATACAGCAACATCATACTTTGATGTCATGTGCTTGCATGTTTGTAGTGGAAACTCCACTCATAAGATTGACATGTTCATAAGAGATACATCATACAATAGCATATGGATTTAGCCATGTACAATCTCAACAACATTATGGAGTTAACAATGATTAGGCATATTCTCTCTGCAGATTGGATTAGGCATATTCTCTCTGGAAGTCGACTGGTTAGGTCTCTTTAACCGAATAATATCGGGAATTCTCTCTCGAATGACACATTGTTTGGATTAGCCATGTATAATCATAGTTTAATAGCCATATTCATAGCTGTTTCAATAGTTATAACAAGTTAGGTTTGCTCTCAGTTAGTTTAATCAACAATAGTGATAAAGTGTGATTTGTTTTGATATAGAGTTTATGGACAGATACTGGGATACAACTAGTCTTAATGAGGTCCAAACCTTGTAAAGGCCAGTTGAGTTTCTGGTAAAGGTTTGGTGTCCATTTGTAGAACATACTCTGTACTTTCTTGTAAAGAATGTCCGACCTGTTCAGCCAAGTTCCAAGCTATATAATTATGATAGAAACTGGTTATGGCACTTTACCTTGATTAAATTGTCCATTACTCAATGAGTATGTTTCATCCATATTCAACAGAAATCTTTGCAGAAAAAATTCCTGCAAAATGCTCTGAAATAGTTGGGACAAGGCTTCGTTGAGGTGGGTCATTGTGCCAATTTTCAGAAATGGAGCAAGAATCAAGTTCAAAAATAAATTTAAGTAATGCAGGGTAGTTCTAAAGGAATACAATATGTATCTCATTGGTAATGTATCTCAATATTGAAGTAGGACTTGTAAGGCAGATAGAAGAGCTGAAGAGATTGGCTTCATCGATAATGTATTTCAATATTGAAGTAAGTGCATGCTTTGCTTGAAGCTATGGATTAAACTTTTTTCTTTCTTAATAATATGAAGTAACTTAACAGATGCTGAAGTTCAAGCCCAAGAATGTTGATTTCGAAATAATATTGTGTAATTTGTTTCCTTATGGAACAATTGCTTTGGTAGATGCTTCAGATTTCTTTTCTTCAGCCTCAGGCCCTCACTTCATCATGTCAAGACTAGTGGGTTACTTCATGAAGGCCAGTTTCTATACCAACCAGCCCATGCAGAGACTAACCCACTAATACCCAGTGTGACCACATGGTTGCAGAATGGCCCTCACCTCATCATTTCTTTTTCATTATCAACTCTGCTAACCAGCATGGCAAACCATTTGGGCTCCATCAAGAATCAATAACTACAGGCCACTGTGTATTTACTTAAGAAGCTCATCTAGCAGAGCATGTTTGTGCTTGAGAAGCCGTTTAGAAGATTGTTTTAGCTGTGACTCTAGACCATTGCTGCTAATATTGTTGAGTCTGTGTTTCAATCAAACATACACATAACATAACTGAACTTTGCACAAAAGCCAAACATAACTGAAAAAGTAAAAACAACAGAACTTCCTGACTTGCCTTCTTCTAGTGACTCAATCTCAGTTATGGTTCAAAGTAAGGAATGTGAGTCATCCAGCTCGTATTCTGTTTATGAATCCAGTTTTGAGGATGGAAGTGGAGCAACGAATAATTATGCAAATGACTTGTATTTGGAATCTTCGGCTAAAAATTCTCTGTCCAGTTTGAATAGTGACCATGAAATGGCCGAGACATCTCTTGAGGTTTGTACTACTGCTTCAAGTTCAGTTAGAGAAAATTCAGATGGAGCAAATCATGCTGGTTCTGAAATTGCGCCAAGCCTCAGCATCCATCTTTCTTATCTCACTTCTTGGGAGTTTTCAGCCTATATAAAAGATGGTAAACCCCTGAAATCGATGGTAAATGCTAAGGCTCTTCTGCTTCCTAATTCAGAATGTCCTAAGATTAATCCATTTTGAAACTCACTCGATAGACGTTGAAGTTGCAGACCTTTCATTTCAAAAGAATTCACAAGGGGAATCACCAAATCTGCCATAAAATTAATCAAAAGATTCATAATTTACATTACCACCAATTTCCCCAATTTCCCACAATCTGACATTGTTTCCTATTTGGGATGGATTAAATAAAGAAGACATGCTAATAACATGATATTCAGAATTAGGTAGCTTCAGTTTCCAAAAAAGAAGTGTATAACTTTGACAAAGTGGACTTTTCCTAGAGAGTTGGAGATTCATGTCACCCTCAAGTCCAAACTCAATAAATTGGAGTGAAAAAAGATCTTGGTAACAATAGCACATATGTGGCAAGCTCCCTGAAAGGATTTGCATAAGTTGCAATCCATCAGATGGCATAAACCAATGAAACATAATGAAATATACAAAAACATGCTTCCAGAAGTTTACTAGTGAAACTTGATGAACATAAAAATGATTAAAAAAAAAAAAACCATTGACAACACTGTACACCACCAGTTGCCACCAGTCTCACCCAAAAGGATTCCATCCAAACACTCTCAAATCCAGAACTGAATCTTAAAAATGTAATTTCATCAATAGAAACTATTAAAAAAAAAAAAAAAGCCCAACTCTTGGTAAACCAGCAGAAGCATATGACAACAGTAAGGTAGAATACATTCGTTCACTTTCTAAGTCTTGGTGGATTTGAACCACCATAACCTGGGCATTCGCCCAGGGTCTCTACCAATTTGAGCTAAAGACTTTTTACCTACAAAAAAGATTGTTAGTACATTATAGTAATAAGAAAATAATTATAATAATAACCTGACATATGATTGTTACATGACGAAACCAACTTCATTAACGAAACAGTAGTTCTATTTACAAGGACGTTACATAAAAGACATAGCATGAAAAAATTAACACCCAAATACAGAGGAAAATGGTTAAACCATGATAATGGTTGAGCAATGACTGATCCACTACTACTTGGTTTCGCACTTTTGGATGGTTGACGAATAGCCGAGATGACCCGTGTGTTCCTATTAACACTTTCATTTGAATGACATGCTCCTGTGTCTACAGTGTCTGTGTAGTTCCTCAACGCTGGGTCCAACCAAATGAAAAAGTCCGGATGTTTTTCACCTAATGGACATCTGTAAAATCGTCGTCTAGGATTCTTCAATGTTCGAGAAGTCCGGATGACCATCACCCCTTCACCACAGCTACACATCCGCTATTGTGCATCCATTTATGTGTAAAATGCAATACCTGTAAGAGAAGCTTACATACAAAAAGGCTCCAATAGTGACAAAAAAAATCTAATTGACATGGATATTTTATGGACAACTTACAGTTACAGAGTATGTAATGCTTAAATTAATATGATATAAGAGAAGATGCTTAAAGGAAACTATTAAAAATAAAAAAATAAAGGCAGAAAGCAAACATCAAGGTATGGTATCAAGTGAAAGGCATATGTTGAGTCTTTTATTAAAATTAAAAATAAACTCTCTTTCACTTCAATGCAAGAGATGCTTAGCCATGTCCACATTGGTCCCTAACTCTTCTCAGGAATGTTTGACACAACTTTCGATATGTGAGAAATCAACGGGGAAGAACAACCATTTTCCCCTAATATTTCAGCAGTCAAAACCACAGAGCAAAGGATGCAATCAAAAAATTCTATTAAAAATTGGTGATCCAGGTAAAGCAATACTTGGTATGGTTTTGGTGGGGATTTAATCGCACACTTAATTAATTAAAAAAAAATTGACATAACAAATACATCCACAAGATTGCATAAAAATGAAGGAGTTGTTCTTCATACCTTTGCAGTGAAGAAGAAATGTTGGTGTAGCAGGCAACGACGAACAGAGAGACAGTCGAGAGCGTGGAACAGATTGAGAGAGCAGGGAGTGAAGAACAGAGGGAGAGTCGAGAGAGCAGGTCCGAGTTTTTGGTTACAGAGAGGGTTAGGGCTTCTAGTAACTGAGGGGAGAGTTAGGGCAGAGAGGGAGAGCTACCGGAGTCGAGCGACGAACATAGAGAGAGTCGAGAGTATGGAATAGATCGAGAGAGTAGGAAGCGACAAACAGAAGGAGAGTCGAGAGAGCAAGTTCGAGTTTTTGGTTACAGAGAGGGTTAGGGCTTCTAGTAACGAAGAGGGAGAGCTACCGGAGTTGAGTGACGAACAGAGGGAGTGTCGAGATTTCAGGGTTAGGGCTTATAGAGAACCGAGAGGGAGAGTCGAGATCGAGCCAGAGAGGCCGAGAGAGAGAGAGAGAGAGAGAGAGAGAGAGAGAGAGAGAGAGAGAGAGAGAGAGAGAGGGAAAATATTTCAGCTTTTATTTCAAAAAGATGAACTGACCTGGTTTGTTCTCCAATGGTTTGATTCAAGACGATTTTCTCTCTAGTATAAGATTGTATCATGTTAGACTATTCTGAGCCGTGAATATGAAATATTACACGTGTCAGCCACCCGGGACGATATTGTACAGAATTGTACGAGATTCAAATTTCGGACGATTTCTTCCCTAGTTCCTCACATAAAGGTTGGCCAAGCCTGAAATTCACATAGCATTTTCATGATGATGTATTGAAGGAAGAGGAGTGTCGGTCCTTATCTAATATTTTTATACTTTTAATAATCAGACACTCGACCTTTCTTCTAGAGGCAGCCTAGGTCCCGAATCCTGACTCTTTAGTGTGGACTGAGGGCTTGCAGGTCTGAGGAGTCAGGACAACCCCAACGTCATCCCACCATTAACAAAATCCAAGAGGCAAGAGCCCTCCCAGCCCCCACCACCATTAGTTCTGACTTCTGACTTCTGACTTCTGACTTCAGACTTCAGACTTCAGGCTTCAGACTTCAGAATGCTGAGTGAGAGCTTGCGTCCTTTTATGAGAATGTTGAGACACCTTAATTATAATTTTACTGATCGCTACTACTTCTTCAGAGTTTGCATGATCCTGAGTGAGTCTGAAACCCACTCACAAATATACCAGCGTATGGGACAAACAAAGTATTTGTGAGACTCATGACCTAGCTTGTTTTTCTCTTAAAGTAATGCTTGCACATGCTTTTGTATTTTTCTTTTCTTTTTCTGGATGATTCTAACAAATGTAGACTATTGGAAATCGAATACCTTACGGAGAGGTTCATTTCTCAGGGTCACCAACAATCCGTTCCAAAGGTATTGTCAAAACTGTTTTGGGTAATTTTGTAATACCCTTTTTTTTTTTTTAATTGTTTTATGTCAATTCGATAAACAAAATATTGAGTAGATAATTTGGTAATCAAATCAAACCCAAAATTATATAATGTTAATTTTCTCAAAAACTATCACTTACCTGTTGTTTTGGTACTTAAAGGATGGTTTAGGGACTTGGACTAGGGGTGTAAAATGAGACCAGACTGATTGAATTGATCAAAATTGAAAGACCAGTCAAAGAAATTTTTTTTTTTGATGAAAAGTAAAACTTCAATGATAAAATTGATAAAATTCAATTTTTTTTTTTTTAGGGTTAGGATCACTACCTGGTCATGTGGTCACTATACCAGTGCGGGACTAACCAAGAGAGACACATAAGCATCCATACAGGAGGCAAGATTATCTTTTCATTACTGGCCTTTGTGTACGAGCATAAAGGTACACGATCAGGCAACGTTCTTTACTCTTTTTTATATTTATTTCCTTTTTAATCTATGAAAATTCAAGACAAGACCAATAATGAATTGAAACCAATCAGAATGATGATTATCAGATTTTGATTAATTTGTTTATTGTAGACCAAATACCTTGTTAGTACAGTTTTGATCTAAAACCCAATATATAACGGGAAAAAAAAAAAATCTCTCTCTCTCACACAGATTTCCCCATTAATTTTATCCCTTATTTGATAAGCAATGAAGAGCAGCCCATGCCCAAGCCCCAGCCCAAGCCCAAGCCCAAGCCCGAGTCCAACGTCCCTCCTCTCTCGCTACTTTATTTTTTACACGGCTCCTCTGCCTTTTGATGATTATATTGACTTCCATTCCACTTTTATTTTCTTCTTCTCTCAAGCTTGACTCTTGAGTTTGGCAATTGCTTTGCCTTTAGATAATTCCAAACTTGCACCTATTTTGCCTTTTATTTTGTTGGATTAAGTTTTCTTTTATGCTTGGATGAGATTTTTGGAATAGTAATTAAAAAACAAAAAGGAACATTACTGTGTTGCATACCATTAGCTAGTATATCTCTGTCTATATCTTTTCTCTCATAATAGGAGACAAGTATATTATTTTAGAGGAGGGAGGAGAGAGATAACATAGGGAGGCATGGTTAGCGTATGTTACACAGCCAGACAGAGAGCTGAATCCCTAAAAAAAGCACGTCATATCTTTGCTATCAAAGAAATGAAATTAATTGATAAAACAGAAGTGAAAGTTTTGTTGTGTAATTAACTTACAATCTTATCAAATATAATAGTTAAAATTTTCAGATTGATTCCTTAGCTCTATCATATATTTTTTTTACTCAAATCCAAATGATTTGCTTCAAAAGTGACCTTAATTTGATTATTATATTTAGTGAGTTTTTCCGAGTTAATTAGTTTCAACAATTGTTGATGTTTAGGAGGCCATTTTTAGTTCAGTTACCTAGAGAAGAATATATATATATATATATATATAAGGGCTAGGCATCTATTTCTACAACGTGATTAGTCAGATTGGGTTGAAGTTTGCATAAAGTAATTGATCCCAAAATCATCAACTCACATGTCAAACTTCAGTCTGAACATAGTTTGTCAAATGATAAAATAAAACAATAACAAGTATAGAACCATCAAGAGAATGAATAGACATGCATGGGAGTATATGCCGCGTAAGTTAAATGTATGTATTTAAGTTTAAAATATAAAATGTGTTCAGTCTAAACCATTTCTAGATATCTAACAAATGAAATTCCCACATCATCATCTGTTGGCATCTTAATTGTTGTTGATGCTGTCAAACAATAACCCAACTCTTATTCCAATTGGACATATAACGCATTTTTCTTCACCTAATCTCCTCCCAATTAGACATCAAGAACACATTTTTCTCACTAACTCTCATCCTAGTTGCAACCATTATTTATTTGATTGTTCTATAATTTCATTTCTATTTCAGCAGATCAAATATTCAGATTTTATATTAAGTAATAGCTATAAATAAAAGTAAATAAAAGTAAATAAAAGAGATTTGATGTGTGGTGTGAACAAGAGAGCCGGAAAGTGGATGGTGGGTTACCCTTACTCACGCATGGTTCTTTGGTATCTTCTTTTATATTCCTTTTCCATTTTATTTGTGTGCTCAAGAATGTAAAGTGCTAAGACCACATTGATTAGATATGCATGTCAAGTCAAACACGGCTGGGTTTCCCACTTAATTATATGGTGAGCCACATTTCTACAAAAGGTGTGGTTGAGTTCCTTTTGTAAAGTGGGATTCCTATGGTACCTGATGCCTCTCTCATTTAATATTTATAATTGTAGCATTTTGTATCATTTAGAAATACCTTAAAATAAAAGTAAAAAAAACCTTAAAATCCTTTCAAATAATTGTATATTAGTGTCAAAGTTTAATCCGAATCTATTGGATTGACAGAAACTAATTAATTTAGCCTAGACCAAATTGAAATCGAACTCTTATCGATTTGGTAAATCGGATTCATCAATTCACCAACCAAAGCCAAAGAAATTGAATCAGATAATAAATGAGATCAAATCGAATAACCCGATAAGAAAACAAAGAAAAAAAAATTTCTTTATGTATTCATGTAAAACCGAAATCGGATCAGGCTGAATCCGGTAACAAAAAACTGATAAGAAATCAGACCAAACCAGATTGAAACCAAATCTTCTTAATAAATTTGGTTTCAGGTCGGTACAATAATAGACCTAAATCGATTCAACTAGATTGAACCAAGTAATTGACACCCTTACTTGAAAGTTGCCACACATCATACAAAGAAAAGAAGACAATTTTCAATTCAACCATGGTGAAAAAAGGAATTTCGGGAAAAAGAATTCCTTCATGGATGAATCCAGGTGTCATGGATGAATCCAGGTGTCTTGGATGGGCATCGAAAACAATGGGAAGGGTATTATTGACCTTGTATAGTAAGGAGTAGAGTAATTATGATCTTACATATGTGTACTCTTCCTTCGGTCATGGTGGAAGAAAACTTTCTCCCAATATAAGTACTTAATTATGCATAGATCCCTTCTTAATTTTTTTTTTCATTATTTATTTTATTTTTTCAGTTGTATGATGAATGAAATTCCATTTCCTTTCTTCTATGAAAAAACATCTACACCTAGCAATAACAATTTAGGTTTTAAAAAAAAAAAAAATTCTTGAGCTTTGTTTATATTTTTGTCACGTATTTTCAACATGATATTGATAGAAATATATCATCTTTAGATTAATGATAATTTGGTCAACATATGTAGATATTTTAACAATCAAAATAATATATTTAGGTATAGCATCTATTGTTTTTTGAGTTGATGGTAGTATCGGATGAACAACTCAAACGGTGGAATATTCTGCTAGGATTCCCTTTATGTGTGGGTCTTTCTATTTTTTTAAAACATAAAACCTACTATTAATTGTACTTGTAAACAAGATCTAATTTAAGAATTCAAACATACATGATAGATTATTGTTATTTATTATTAATATAGACAAAATTGCTTGTAAACCTCATTTATAACTCGAGTACCCTTAAAAAAAAAAAAAAAAAATCATAGACTGCTTTAGCAGGTTATGAATCTAATCAAATTGAAAAGACACTTTCTCGTGTAATGATCAAATTAAAAAAAGGTATAAAAAATAAAATAAAATCTTTGAGCTGCCAGTGGAGGCTATTCCTGCATATCCTCTCTCTCTCTCTCTCTCTCTCTCTCTCTCTCCTCTTACCCTTTATTGACGAAATGTAATCTGATCCTTGTTAAGGATGTGGGTTCTCCAAACCACTAGCTAGGAGAATCCCTCCCTAATTAAGTAAAAAGTAGTATTATAATATTGTTTTCTTACAAATTTATTTAGGCAAATTAATTGATTATTATTGCAATAGATTAAAAAAAAGTTTTGTATATATATATTTTCATTTAATAACAAAGGGTGTCCCCACATCTTTTGGAGTGGGAGTAATCTTTATGGCCCTCACAATCCATTTTCCACTCCGGATCAGATATGAACCCCAAGAAAGAATCAAGATACCAAGAGGAATCCAACCCAAGTAAAACACTTCCTGAAGTTCGTTGAATTGAAATTAAGGAATCCGAGCAGCACTAAGAACAAGTCAGCTGAATTCTTGGTTAAATGGTATAAGTAAATCCATCTTCACATTAGTCTTCTGACATTTTCATTGATAAAAAAAACGTGAAGTGGAGCTGAATAGGGAGATTGGGCTTGAGATTTGGGTCCAGGAGCTCAATTAGACACAGATGGCCTTCAGTACTAACTGACCCAACACAGAGATTGGGCTAATCTCTGCTCGGCGGATGGCCAAACCTCATCCCACGCATCTTAGACAGACCTCTGTGTGTTCTTGTTGAGCCAATTGATCTATATCAGAATTAGTAATGTGGGATTATTCACATTTGGGTTAGTGGGCTTGGTCTTGGGCTTGGTTTGGGCCTAGGCTAAGATAAATTTGGATTTTATCTGCAGCATGATTGGGCTTTTCTATTTTCATATATGAAAAACGTGGAGACAACAGAGCTGCTAATAAAAATTTAAGAAAATGTACTAATCATTTTTTCTTAGGTTTGAAATTTTTATTTTTCTTCTCTTTAATTTTCCTTACCACCAAACGGAGTCTTCCTGAATTTTGAAATTAATGAACCATATCATACTTGAATTGTTCTCCTTCTAAATAATTATTTCCGAATCTGACTTTGAAAACAATGTTCAAGACTAATGTAAACACGAAAAGTATTTAGGTTGGACCTGGAATCGAAAATTCTAATTTTGAATTTCATAGCATTTAAAAGCAAAAGATAATAATTTAATTTCAATTTATTTTCGTTGACTAAGATACATAATTTAAGTTGAAGTCATCTTCAGCCATGGATCATAATTGGTTTCTTAATAAGATAGAGAAATGACGTTGACTCCCAATGCATTTCTTTTCCCACTGATTAGATCATTTGTATTAAAAGAAAAAAAAAAAATTGAGTAAATATAGATAGACTAGAAAAAATCAGAAACACCAACATGGATTGCTAATCAGCACTCCCCATTTTCGGCATTATCATCAATAAGGAAACACCAACAAACTACAAAAACTATCACCTAGAGAGATGAAATCTCAATCTATATTGCGTATCAATCATTTGCTCGTCTTGCATATGAGATGGCAAGACAACCATAAAGTAACCCCAAGCCATTTTCATAACCTAAAGCTGCTTTAACTAACAGAATCGATCAAAAGGATAATTTCATAATACTAGGTTCATGACAATGAACATCAAGAAGGATTAGGAATCACCAACATGGAAAGACTGCCCGTTTGATAACGTTTCTGCCGTTTAAATTTCTGTTTTTAGAAACAGAAACGAAATTGAAGGTGTTTGATAAGTCATGTTTTTAGAAGTCGATGGTAACCAGTGAAAGAATTGCCATAAGTTGTTTCCAGAAATGGTGAAACACGTTGAACTTGTTTTGCCTGGGTCGTTTCTTGAATAATAAATAAGTAAAAATTTCTATTTCTATTTCTAAAAATAAGTGAAATGGAACAGTTTTATCAAACGCTTTTTGCTCCGTTTCTGCTGTTTCTGGAAACAAAAACGACAGAAACGTGTTTCTTGAAACGTTATCAAACGGGCCTTAGGGCTTGGGCGAACTGAAAAAGACCAACCACAAATCATTTGATTGACCCACCTTTTTTATTTGTTTGGTATTTGTCAATTTTATAATCGATTTGGTTTTGATCTCATTCAATTACACCAATAACACTGATTTTTATTTATTTATTTATTTATTTTTATAGAAAATCTATAAGAGAGGGTAGACCTCGGCACAATGGTAATATTGCTCCATTACAACCTAGCGTCACATGTTTAAGTAAGAAACTGTCACTTATCAAAGAATAGGTAAAACTGCACATTAAATACATTCCAAACTGACCAATTGACGACTGTAAATGTGTCCCTGATGAACAAATGGTTAGTGGAAGGATCAGAGAAATGTAATGTTTTAAAACAGATTTATAATGGAACGTCGAGTAGTAATGTCTACACGTTTTGGAAAAAGTCCTCGTAGTAATGGCACAGAGGAAATAATCCGGCTGCCTATCCCACAGTGACACATATGACGTTGACATTCTTTTCTAAATCATATGTGGACCTCTACTGATTGAATTCGTCTTTCACCCTTTCATTGGTGTGGTTCTTTAGGTCATGGGCTAATGTTTTTCTAGAACTCACCTTGGAGAAAAATCGTGGAAATCATATTCCACCTTTGTAAGGTGTGATCTATGATTTATATATATATATATATATATATATATTTTTTTTATAAGAAGGTTTTTATCATTATCCAAGGGACATCACCAAAAAAAAAAAAAAAAAAAAAAAAAAAAAAAGGCCGCTACTGAGATTGCAGCTAGGTAAAATGGTATTTGTGAACTCAAGAGGAAAGTGAATTATTTTATTTTTTTTACTATAAACAACGGTTACCACTTAATTTCATTCATATCTCCTAGTGGATCTAAAGAATGCGACAACATGCGTATACCCTACCTCTCAACCCCCTCTCAAGTGGCTCATCTAGATGGGTTATGGTGACCGAGAATTTTGGGTGAAGACTTTGTGGAATAGTTGAATACATTGGTCTGTCTCTATTCTGAATTTTTAATTCTTCACCTTAAATAAATCAAGGAAATAGTTTTTTATTTTTCTCTTCTAATCTTTTGGTTGGCATCAAAAGTCTAAAGGTAATCTTTGGTGGGGCTTATGGGCATAGAATTTTGATCATTTCAATCAAATAAAAATACAAAAAAAATTCAAGGAGAGCCCACTTACTTGGGAGTACAATTATAAAACTCTAATCAATCTCTGAAAGAAGTTTTACTTCATCATGCGATAAACATTTGAGAAAAAATTGGTTGCTATTCGGATTGCAACTATCTACTTGTAATCAAAGATATCGAATGATTCAATTTCCCCTTGGATTGACAAATATTCTTCATTTATATATTTTCTAAAATATCCTTTAAGATTTTTTTTTCCTATTACTTAGCAAAGATTGCAACAAAATTTCATTCATATCACCCCGTAAATCGTAGGGATAAGATAACACGCGTGGCCCCCATTGAGGTGAATGAAAATTTTGGGTAAAGACTTTTGGAGTTTTCCATTCTGAATTTTTAATTCCTCACCTCAGATAAATCGAGGAAATCGTTTTTTTTTTTTTTTTTCTTATGTCTCAGTGGCATCAAAAGTCCAAAGGTGGTCCAGGCCCTGGGTCGATGGATATGGATGAAATCCAACCAGGTAAATCAAATTTCAAGCGACTGGGGCTGCTCACCTTAGGGGAGGGCCGGTTGGTTGTCTACTTGTCCCGGCACATCTCTTCCTATATTGGATTCAGATCAACTTGACAGGTAAGCCAGGGTTGTAATGGTTGACTGACTTGCGGTCAATGAATATTGAGTACATGGAAGAAATGGATGAATATTAAATTTATGGGAAAGGAATAGGCATCCCTTGGTTTATAGGCAAATTAGTGGATAGTATCAACAGGGGGTGTCAAATGAAATATAAAAGGAGTAGGGGGTCATTTCAAAAAGGAGAAGAGAGAGATAGGTCAGGCTTGCCGATTTTGTAGTTTCCTGAAATTTATGTATTTGTCTTTTGAGGAAAAAGTTGGGATGGCCACTGATAATATCGTAAGCTAACACCTATTGTGTCTATCTCTCTATTATCTTTTGAAATGACCCACTTATCTTTCCTACATAATACCTTATCATTTGTCCTCATTGGTGTTGTCCGCTAACTTATTGTATACTGATGATATACTTATTATTATTATTATTATTTTCCTAACAAGAAATCCTTTAAACCTGTTCGATATTACCATAATAATAATAATAATAATAAGGAAAAAAGAATCCTGGGATCTAGCACAGGAAATGTCTAAACACCACTAGGTACTTTCACACCTTGATAGGTCTAGTGTCCCTATACTAGACTGATAGAGTTTCACCTACCATATTAATTAATAAACAATAATTAAATTTATTACATTTTCTCAGTAATAATACTAACAATTATAGTTTTTTTTTTTTTTTGTGTTTAACAAAAACTTCAAGCAGGTTTTTAAAATAGTAGCTAACTTAACATCAGTATACTTATCAACCAAAAACACTTGAATTTTGTTAAAGAGTATGTATCTAGTATTTTTTTTTTTTTGGTACCAACCTATGTATCTAGTCATCAAAGATATTACCATGTTTTTTTTTCGGGTAGAAGAGATATTACCATGTGCTACCGTGGATTTAAGAGTTCTATTCGACCCAAATTTGTGTTACTTTATATAATAATGATTATCCTCACCCACTTTTGGGTGATGATAATAAATAAATCAACCTTTTAAGGTGTTTGTTTGCGTAGGGACAAGACATGAAGCATAATGGGGTAAAAGGTTTCCACAAAGAAAGCCATTTTTTCTTCCTTAGATAAAGTCTCATAAGTGCAAAACATCATTCGATCCATATCTTTACAGACAAACGATCCCTGACTGTTCCTTCCTTCCCTTGTGGAACAGTTTATAGATTCAATGGGTGGCTTTAGTAAGAGGGAAATGAGAAGGAAACAACAAAGATAACCCCTTTTGATTGGTTTGATAATAAGAATTGAAAGACAGAAACTAATTAGGAGAGCTAACAACCCCTCTTGAAAAAGAGAATCAGATGTTGATATCCATCACCATTACCATCACCGACATTACAGTTATTACATATATGCCTAAAGATGTATGGATTATGAACAAGGGAAGAAGTATGGAAGGTGCAGGTGATGCTATGCAGAGTTATATCTTTATGGTTATGGTGACTGTGATGTATCAAAATGATTCGAGTCCTCCACACTCAATCGTACAAAGAATGACTATGTCGGTGGCAAACAAGGACCCTACGTGGGTTGGTTGGTTTCTGTCCTTCACTTTCACCAATACTAGCAGGCTTAGATGTAGCCAAGCCAGCTAGCTTTTCGTGCAACAACCTTCCTTCTTACTTTCCAGGTCAGCTGTCTCCTTCCGTCTTTATCTTGATCTCCATTCTTAGGATCTTATCGGTTGATCTTTTGTTCTTCGTGTAAAGTTCATCAAAGAATTAAACATCCATGGAATAGCCATGCACCTACTAGTCAAACCAAAGACACGTTCTTGGAAATTAAATGAAAGGTGAAAGAGTGTTGGGTTGGGAGGGGAGGGGAGGGGAGGGGAGACAATCTGCTTTTTCCTTGTTGCTAACTAATTAAAAGTGAGTTTAGATCCCTTGCACGTACACTTCGTAACATCTTGTACGTTCACGTAAATGTGTACACTTCATATGTTAACACCTGTTTCTTTTGTTTCTTTAAATACCATTATTTGTCTATTTAATGGCAATTAATGGAAAAAGTGTTGGCACCTCAAGCGTATGTGCAAACACTTATAATCATTGCTTCACAGGGTTATACTTAATTTTTGGAAAAACACGATTATACCTAATTCGATCCAAAAAGATCAATACATTTGAGATATGGTTATTAAAGTTTAGGAAAAAACTGTATGCACTGCTGGTGTGCATTGCCCTCTCATTCTCTCCTCCATGACATGTAGTTCCTTATATATGAAAAATGTGGCACCTCCTCCCATGTGCCCAATGGTTTGCCACATAATTGCCATTATACACCGCTGGTGTGTATGTTCCCTCCTTTAAAGTTTACCTTTCAATCGTATCCCTTTTATTTGAAAATTAAAAAGTAATATCACATCTGAAAAGTATAATAGCAAATATATATGAAAAGGGTGTAAATCAGTTTGAAACCAAGTATTTGATTCAGTTTTGATTTTATTTTAAGGAGTTTTGGTGTGATCCAAAACTGAACCAAGCACCACTTTAGTTCTGAAAATCAGTATTGATCATACCTAACTTGTCCGGTTCTGGTTCTTATTGATCATTTCTCAAATTTGGTTCCTACATGGCTTTACCCAAAAAAAAAGTCTCTACATGGTTCAGATCCGGTTCTTGTACTTGGTTTATAATAGAAATCTATTATACTATAATAGTATTATAAAATATAAAACTAAAATTAGTAATATATATTATAATATATTATATTAATATTAAATGTATTAATATATATTATAATATATTAGTATTATACTATATTAATAAACTATAGTATACTCGTACTCAGTTTTGGTTCGATTTCAGTTTTAACCATCAATTCCTATGCTAAAACAGGAAAGTAACCAAGTCTCGACTCAATTTTATTTGTTAGATCCGGATTGTAACCACAATCTATTTGATTCTGATTATTTGATCTGGAATTGGTTTTTTTTTTTTTTTTTTTTTTCTTTTCTCGGTTCTCAATGTACAACCCATCCTCTCGGATATCTGGCACATTTCATCATACTTTCTTATTTGTAATTTTTTTTTTCATCCCTAGGGAGACCGAATATGTAGTTGATTCACTATCCAGGTAGCTGAAATCTAGATTCGTATCTTTCTATTCAGATACTTATCTAGATGGTAGTATTAACCTTCACTAGAAAAAAGAAAGAAAAAGACATCAGATATTAACTGGTTTTGATGGATATGCTGATTTTAATTTAAGGTTATAGATAATCATGTGGCACTATATATATACTTTTGATTTAGATAGAGTAATATATATAAACCATGCTTTTTTGTTTTTAGAGATTAAAATCATGATACTTAAGGGCTTATGACTGAGTTTAAACAATAATTACACGACTCTTACTTTGCTCACATGTCGAAATTGATTATACAACTCAATCATATATCCGTTCCCACAGCTTGAACTTTTACCCTAGAATTTTTGTCTAAAGTAATTTAATTACATCTCATAGACCAAGGAACTATAGCAAAGTAGACTAAATAGGAAAATTAAATTTGCCAGTGTTTTTTTTTTTTTTTTAATGTTGAATATTGAGATAAATCAATTTTTTTTGCAAATCATCAATAAAAATTTGAGATTAAGAGCAACATAGTGCACAAGGCTCCCACTACTATAGGGTCTGGAAGGGACGAATATAAAATTAAGATTAGTGAAAAAAAAAAAGAGGAAAAAAAAAAACTTTATCTCACTAAATCAATCTCTCATTTAGAGTTTAACCTTAAAGTGGATTGTAAAACCAAAATCTGGCAAACTTATAAGGTACATCAATCTCCATTAACATGGCCTTGCTAATTTTGATTTTTCTGAAAAGTTGAATGAGAGAAAAGAAGAAAGAAATTTAGGGATTAATTTCATTTTTATTTGGGAGGGGAGAGGACGTTGACAGCTTAGGAGGCAATGCTCTCCATGGCCTACGCGGTAGTTAGAGTGTTGTAATGCAAATGGAAATTGGTAAGAAGAGAGGCCAGGTCAGGGTCAAGGAAAGATATTATTTTCTTCTAGTAATAATTAATAGGCAACTTTCACAAAGACTAAAACTCAATTAATAACATAAGTAAAAGGTTTACCCAATAAATAAAATTGGTGGCAAGAACAGGTCCATATTTTCTTAATTAAAAATTAAGTTATCATATAAGAAAAAAAGCATGAAATAGCTTGCGTGATGTGAATATTAAAAAGAAAGACCAAGTGAACTTACTGTTTCCTTACTTTGATTTTTTTCTTCTGTTCAAAAATTTTTAAGTAAAGAGAAAAAAAAGGTGAAAGATTTCACATACAATACTTCAACTAGTTCATAAAAATACTCGATTCATATGCTTATTCAACGGTTGAAGTGTTGATCATATTTTATACACACATACACGATTATGCATAAAAACTGGACCCAAAAAAGAAAGATAAAAGGAATGAATTCCTCGGACCCATGACCTTATATCTTATATCATACTAAAGTTTTGGAATTTTATTTTGTAAGAGGAAACAGTGTTGATGGACAACAACCCACAAGTTAAGAAGGTGGGTGGGTGACTTAGATCAGGCATATCATGTGGGCAGACATAGTGCAAAGTGTCAAGTTTCACATTAATTAGAGTTGGCCAAATTGGAAATCAAATCATTGAAAATAAATTAGGGAAAATGACATATATCATCCCAAAAAATCCCATGTGACATGTGAGGGTCACTTTTTCTAAAAATTACTTTCGCTTCCATTTTTAGTGATGATGTTAACTTAGAGATTTAGAAAATAAGAAAATACGATACTAATCCTTTTATTATTTGCTTAGTATCTACACCTGCAAATCCAAATATCTATCAAGAAGAACTTTGTGGAGTCCAACGGTCTTAGCTGCTTGTACCATGTTTGAAGGAAGACTAACCTCATTAGCTTCAGCCTCTTTCATCACTTCCTCAAACCTCATTATTTACCCCAACACCTCTTCTTCATGATCATCCTTTCCATGGCCATTGCTGCCACCAGCACCACCTCCTTCACATCCATATAGGTTTTTCCGGTTGCCATCACCACTACCCAAGGAGTACTTCCCATCACCTCCATTGTCATTGTCTAGAGTAAAGTTAGTTTGAGGGGTGGTACATATAATTTTTGAAAAAAGTGATCCTCACATGTCATATAAGATTTGTTAGGGGTAGTACATATAATTTTTCCAAAAATTAAGGACTAACAAGAAGTGCATGAAAATACAAAGGATTATTGAACTACATGAGAGGAAAAACAAGGGTAACAAAATTCTTGAATTGTGATCACTTTAAACTGTTTTCTAGATATCCAATGACCAGAATTGTCATATCACTTTATAAGTATAGAATAATTGTTTTCATCCACTAATTTTGTCATGACTTGTTAAGTACAAACGTTTCACCGCTTAATAATTTAAGAGGTAGGTTTGTAGAGAAGAAAGAAAGAGAGGGATAGAAGGTCTAGAATCTGGATCTTCTCCCCTTGCACATAACCACTACACCCCATTTTACACCGTTCATGGATGTGGGGACCACATCCCAAATGTGGTCCCACACCCATGGATGGTGTGAGGTGGGGGTATCTGCCGGGGAGGGGATCTCTCTCGAGGGTTTAGCTCTGGATCTGTTATATGTAAGGGTACGCTACACGGATGGCCAAGTCTTACACGTAGCCGGTTTGGTGAGAGACCAATTCTTTTATCCGCGGGCTGCGGAGGACATAAACTTTCACCTAATAATAATTTAAGAAGAGAGAAAGAGAGAGAGAGTTTTGCTTCGTCTTTTCTTCCATGAAGCAAAAGGCAAGGCAGAAAAGTGAAACTTCCTTGAGGGGAACTTTGGCTTATCTTTGCCTATAAATTCGCCCACCAACCTCCCATACTTCCCAATCTTCACAGCGAAATAATATCTCTAGTTCAGAATTTTGAGACCCCTTATATCTTTGTACTTGTTATTTCTCTGAATTTTGGCTAATCTTTGCCTACAACCCACCAACCTCTCATACCTCCCATTCAAAATAACGAAACCATCTCTCTTCACTAGTTCAGGCGCGTCCATTAGTTATTTGTCTCTCTCTCTCTCTCTCTCTTGCCCCTACTGCACCCTTCTCTTCTTGTGTTGGTGTTTAATGAGCGAGATGTGGAACAAGTCTCATAGCGAGAATGGTGAGAAGAACAAGATCATCAAGAAGATCAAAGGATCCGTTGTATTGATGAAGAAGAATGTTTTGGACTTGGAGGACTTAAACGATTCGTTTATCGACCGGGTCTTTGAGTTCTTCGGAAGAGGAGTTACTTTGCAGCTCATCAGTGCTTCTAATGGCGACTCTGGTCAGTTCTTCCTTCCTATATCTTCTCCACCCTCACCCCATATAATCCCTTTTCTTCATTCCCAACACACCCCAGAGAGAGAGAGAGAGAGAGAGCGATAAAATCTCATTCCAAGGTTATTGGACACTGGTTTTTTTTAAATCTTTTATTCTGGTCCCTTGTTTTTAAAATTTCTTTCAACAAGTAGGCCCTTGAGTTTGAGATGAGACAAACAGAACGTGAAACCCAATTAGTGGAATTCAGAATTCTTCTTTTTTCATGTTTTGGTTACTCAAACGAAATTATAGCATAACCCCATGGCCGGTCAAATTTGATCAGAGATCAAAGTTTTTCAGATTATTGATTCATGGTGATCAAGTCTGATCACCGGGGAGTTTTTCTTAGGTCTTAACTTCTCTAGAAATGCTCCAATCTCCACAGTTCACAATCAACAATTCCACATAGACAAGTAGATTAACATAACCCATTAATTTCTTCATCCACTCATGCCATCACTGGATGTGCTTGTCTTGACTCTTATGGTTGAGTAAGCTTAAGGACGGTCGATCAGTCCCATAGGATGGTCCACAGAAGAGGGCCATGACCCCAGAGGGGCAAACTGAGGCTGTGTTTGTATGCACTCTTGGAATCCATTTTAGGTGGATAATGCATTCCAAGAAATCATGGAAAATGCAGACTTATTTCTTCCACCCATGATCTTAACTATCTGAACCCATTTATTTAGCTTATATTTAATTATCTCATCTTCTTAACTTCAACATTTTTTGGAGTCTTGCATCGCACCGCACCCCTCCCCACCCCACATCACATCTGGAGATCTCAACTCTAATCTAAACCACGGTTAGAGAAAATGAGCTATTTAGCTATACTTTGAACACGTTATCATACTTGGACTTTTCTAAATTAAAGTTGCATTTGGCATGGTTTCTTGGATGTATTATCATTCTAGAATGCATTCCAAATGCAGCATGAGGTGGGATTAGTGTGTCGTATGAAAATTAATCTGAGATACAAGTAGAATGGCTAAAATAATAATAATAATAATAATAATAATAATAATAATAATAATAATAATAATAATAATAATAATAATAATAATAATAATAATATAAGAGATTGTTTCGTCAATGGGTTGGTAGCCTAGTGGAAGGTAGCCCTTGCCTCATTGATCTCGAGTCAGCTGGTTGTCGATTTGAATCGGCAAGCCCTACTATGGCTCGTTGGTTCTGCGGACACATTGCTTGACATATGGGGGCTTTGGCTTAAGGCTATGATCACTTTCATGGAGCATCCTTATTTTTCTAAAAAAATAAAAAATAAGATTATTTCAGGATATAAGAATGAAAATTAAAAAAAGGTAAAATTCTCTGGTTGAATGTTCAGTTCTTTGTTGCTTCCATTTGTTTCAATTTTACCACCTCCCACCCTTAACAAAAAACCATTAATCCTTTGTTTTCATTCTATAAAGTAAAATGCGGCCTTATCTTGCTAATCTTTGACAGAAGATGAGATTAAATCTTTAACCAAGCAATAATGCCAGCTTTTGTCTGAGATAATCTCATCATCAACTAAAGTAACTTAAAACAAACAAGATGGGTCCCTAATCACGTTTGATGTCTGAAAATTCTACCATTCTAGACATGACCTCTTCAAAGCTTTTTTTATTTTTATTTTTATTATTTTTTTTTAACTTACTCGTCTTGTCTCTGCAGAAAAGGAAATGAGGGGAAAGGTTGGAAAACCTGCATACTTGGAGGAATGGATCACAACAATTAGCCCATTGATTGCTGGTGCATCTACTTACAATGTCACATTTGAGTGGGAAGAAGCCCTAGGAGTACCAGGAGCTTTCATAATCAAGAACATGCACCACAGCGAGTTCTACCTCAATACTGTCACACTTGAAGATGTCCCTGGAAAGGGTTGTGTCCATTTTGTCTGCAATTCTTGGGTTTACCCAGCTCACCGTTACAATTATGATCGTGTTTTCTTCGCTAATCCGGTAATTATCTTATTCAATTATTGCATTAGATTATTGTTCGCTGACTTGCCGTTGATAGGTCGAGGCTAGACTGCATGAGGCATACCTTAATATGAAATTCTAATAAGATTTAAAAATGAGGTCAACTCTTGGACTTCCAAAGGACTGACTTAGGGAGTTAGGGGTGCAATTGGGCTGGGGGACAGGCTGTGCATTTTTTTTTTTTTTTCAATCCAGAATCTGTTTGGGGTCCCAAGCTGGGCAAGTTTTTAACTAAATATATATATATATATATATTATGTAAATTATGGAACTTAATCCATGACTCTTTATTCAACCATTTGCATTTTTTAAAGCCACTTTCATCTATTTACACTTGCCAAAACAATAAAGAAAATTGTGTATCCCAGGAATCACCTATTTTGCAACCCGCTTCCTTCTCTAGTATGAACTTAAAAACAAAGAAAATAATACAGCTCATGGAAGAAAAGAAGTTTATTGAACTCATAGGAGAGAATTTGCGGTTGTGGGTTCAATATGGCCCACGGCTCTAGTCATGCCCAAGGACTGGATACTTGCCAAAAAAAAAAAAGAGAGAAACCTAGAATGTCAACAGTTAATATAATTTTTTATTTGGGGGTTAGTTTTTATGAGAAATGTGACAACTTAAGAATAAACTTTTTTTTTTGTTTTTAATCCTGTTTTGTTTGGATAAACAACATAAGTTAGCTTTAGGAGATTAATGTGTATGGTTTTGTTACAGACCTATCTACCGAGTGAAACACCTGAGCCTCTGCGTAAGTACAGAGAAGAAGAGCTTGTGAATCTAAGAGGAGACGTAACAGGAGAGCTCAAGGAATGGGATAGAGTCTATGACTATGCTTTCTACAATGATCTGGGGGACCCTGATAAGGGAATTGAATATGCACGTCCTGTCCTTGGAGGTTCAACTGAATACCCTTACCCACGCAGGGGAAGAACTGGTCGAAAACCTACAAACACAGGTTAATATATAATCTGCTAATTAATTATTCTCTATAACCAGTCATTATAAAGTAGTCAGGAAGTAAATAAGTGTTTTATTTTAGCCCGAATTTTACTAACACAGTGTCATAGTAGCAGATCCTAACACTGAGAGCAGATTGCCACTGTTAATGAGTTTGAACATTTATGTTCCAAGAGATGAACGGTTTGGTCACATAAAGATGTCAGATTTCCTGGCATATGCATTGAAAGCTGTAGGTCAGTTCCTGCTTCCGGAACTAGAAGATTTCTGCAAGGCCACCCCTAATGAGTTTGAAACCTTTCAAGATGTATTAGACCTCTATGAGGGAGGGATCAAACTCCCTGGTGGTTCAAAACTAGAAAAACTCGAGTCCAAAATCCCTTTGGAGCTGCTAAAGGAACTCTTTCGCACAGATGGTGATCAAGGAATCCTCAAATATCCTATGCCTGAAGTGATCAAAGGTATGTATCAATGTGTTTATTTTTTTAAGAGGTGGGGGGGGGGGGGGGGGGGGGGAGGGGATGAGTTATATGCTGCTTATGATTTTGAAAACCTCTGTTTAATCTCTGTCTGTTTTTGTGATAATGATGCAGAGAATAAATTTGCTTGGAGAACAGATGAAGAATTCGCACGAGAAATGCTTGCTGGAGTGAACCCTGTTTGCATCCGCCGTCTCCAAGTAACTCAACACTTCTAATGCTTCTACTGATCTTAGGATTTTATCTTCTATTTGTTTTTCAGTTTCTTATCAAAACTGAAGTAATGTTAATGTGCAGGAGTTTCCCCCAGCCAGCAAACTTGATCCCAATGTGTATGGCAACCAGACCAGTTCAATAACCAGAGAGTACATTGAGGAGAATCTAGATGGCTTCACCGTCGATGAGGTTTAACCATTTTCATGTTATTTACTCAATAGAAATTTTTAGCTCATAAGCTCAAGGCAATAGACTCAATCATGGGGTTTCTTCTCTTTTTGTAGGCCATTGAGAACAACAAGCTCTTCATATTGGATCATCATGATACATTGATGCCATATATAAGGCGTATAAACACCACTACCACAAAGACCTATGCAACCAGAACACTCCTCTTCTTGAAAGAGGATGGGACCTTGAAGCCACTGGCAATTGAGTTGAGTCTACCACATCCAGATGGTGATGAATATGGTGCAATTAGTAAGGTCTTCAACCCTGCTGAAGAAGGTATTGAAGCCTCAGTATGGCAACTGGCTAAAGCTTATGCAGCTGTGAATGACTCTGGTGTTCACCAGCTTATCAGTCACTGGTAATTAGATGCTTCAAATTGGAAAATTTGTGATAAGAATCTGATTCATAACAGTTTAATTAATGATTTTCTTATTCTGGTTGCAGGTTACATACACATGCTGCGATTGAGCCATTTGTGATTGCGATGAATAGACAATTGAGTGTGCTTCATCCAATTCATAAGCTTTTGCAGCCTCACTTTCGAGATACCATGAACATTAATGCCTTTGCTAGGCAGATCCTCATCAACGGCGGCGGAATATTGGAGAGTACAGTTTTCCCAGCAAAATTTTCAATGGAATTGTCTTCTGTGGCTTACAAGAGCTGGGTTTTCACTGATCAGTCACTGCCTGCAGACCTCATTAAGAGGTGAAAATCCTATAGACCTTACAAATATGATATCCTAAAAGTTAACCATATTGAACTTAGATTTTTTCATTTGTTTCATACAGGGGGATGGCAGTTCCAGACTCAAACAGTCCTCATGGCCTCCGGCTTTTAATTGAAGACTACCCTTATGCTGTTGATGGCCTTGAAATCTGGTCAGCAATTGAAGCCTGGGTCCATGATTACTGCTCTTTCTACTACCCAAAGGATGAAATTCTCCAAAGCGACTCCGAACTCCAGTCTTGGTGGGCAGAGCTTCGTGATGTAGGCCATGGTGACAAGAAGGATGAGCCATGGTGGCCCAAGATGCAAACTCTTGATGAACTAACACAAACATGCACCACCATCATATGGATAGCTTCAGCTCTCCATGCTGCTGTTAATTTTGGACAGTACCCCTATGCAGGTTACCTCCCAAACCGCCCAACCCTAAGCCGTCGCTTCATGCCTGAGCCAGGTTCTCCCGAGTACAATGAGCTTGAATCGGATCCTGACACAGTTTTCCTGAAAACAATAACAAGCCAACTCCAAACCCTCCTAGGTATATCCCTTATAGAGATTTTGTCCACACATTCTTCTGATGAGGTCTATCTTGGGCAAAGGGACACTCCAAACTGGACATCAGATACAGAACCATTGGAAGCTTTTGAAGAATTTGGAAAGAGGCTAGTAAAGATTGAGAATAGCATTATAAAGATGAACAATGACAAAAGATTGAGGAATCGAATAGGGCCTGTCTTGGTCCCATACACCTTGCTTTATCCAGACACTTCAAATATTTCTGGTATTGGTGGGCTAACTGGAAGAGGAATTCCCAATAGTGTCTCAATCTAAGGCTGAATTAACTGTTGTAGTTCCAAAGTAGTTAAGAGTTTTTTAAGCAAAGAATGGAACTTGTATGTGATGTGGTATACAGAGTAGCATACATATAGATTTGTATACAATACACAAGCTGTATACCTCATATGTCAAATAAATTCTATTTGTTTCCAATAAATTCTAATTCCATGCACTTCTTGCATTACCCAATTAACATATGGCCATGGCATCATCATTGACATCGAAGTAACCTCCAGCCCAATCTATTGCATCCTATCCTATACAGTAGGAATGTCAATTCTGTAAGAGATACATAATCACTCCAATGTAGCATGATTTTCTCTTGTCCGAATTTCCCCCTTTCAAGAAGAAATTTCTGCAGTTCCATGTCTCTAATTGGTTACAGAATTAGCTCAATGGAGAATCATATATGATTTTCCAAGAAATATGGTTTTCATGAAGTCAGGTAATATCTACTTGATGTTTGACCCAAACTGATATAATTTTGAAATAGTAGTAGTATAGTTTGAATAAGTGGGCTTATTGGGCCCCTTGCTGACCCCTTGTGGTGTGGGAAAAAATTTGGATGCTATATATTCGGCTGTTCACGGTCAAAGAAATAGAATAATTCACCTTTCCCTTAGGTACACAAATATCCTCTTAGATTTTAATATTTTCAAAATAGCCTTTAAGATTCTATTTATTTGGCTGTGAGCAGGGGTTGCAGCTACTTGGAATTGGCTGCTATTTGGCCAGCGGCCAAGTTTCCTTCCCTTGTGTGGGTCTCTGTCTTCCCCATCAGTGGGTCTTGTCCTCTTGTATAACCATATTAGAAATGTGTTGCACTCCAAGTTCCTTTACATTGTCAACATTGGTGATCCAACTTAATGAACCTTATCTTCGACTTTTCCTCTTTTCCCCTTGATTTTTTTGCCACAATTCTAATTTTTCTTACAATTAAATTTCATTAAAAAGTATATATATATATATATATTTTTTTTTTGTAGAACTTAGATGAAAATTTAGGGTTTTTTTTTTTCTTGTTTGGGAGGAAAGGGCCGTTGAAGGCTTAAGTCGCAATGCTCTCCATGGCCTTCGTGGTGGCCAGAATTTTCTCATGAAAATGGAAATCAGTATGAACAGAGAAAGGGTAAAGAATCATGGGTCATGGTCAGGGAGAATTCCACTTGCATGGTTCCACTAACAAACCCTTATTGGAACACCTTGATAGACATGCGATTTTATTCTTTTTTTTGGTAAAGAAATGCGATTTTATTCTTAATACGAACAAAATAATCACTGTGAGGGATGCTAATTAAATAAAGGGAAAAATCAATAAACACTAATTTTATTAGATTACATAAATAAAAGGTTTGACGTTGGAATCAAAATAAATAAATGGTGTACCCTTATATCCAATTGGTCGCCTAAGTGGGAAATGGGAATATCAGTTCCATATATTATTTTACTAAAAAGTTGCCTTATGTGGGGGAATGCGATCCTGAGATTCACCTCACTTTAATTTTCCCCTTCCATTCATATATTTTTTGATAAAAAAATAGAGGAAAATTAAAAAGAAAGATATCAAGGTTGGGTTCCCTAGAGCCACGACCTTCTCTTATATCTTTTATTATACTAAATGGTTGGAATTTTAATTTCATTATTATATTTTATGTTTTGGTAGAGGGTTGGAATTTTCTTTTAAGATAAGATAATCAACTTCCTTACTAAGAAGCGGTTTTGGGAGCCGGCAAACCACTGGCAAAAACGGTGGGTGAGTGCTTAGATCTGCCACATGGTAGATTATGTCGGGCTCTTGGCCCCCAAGATTATTGTTCACATGTTAAATTTTAAGTCCACTATAGTTGGACACATATGACATCACAAAGCATGACATCACAAAGCATGTAAACAAATACAGAAGTACCAAGAGGTGCATGGGAGTGCAAGGGGTGAATAAAAATAGTTGAGTAGATGGGAGTGCAACATGATTGAATTTGATGAGGTTGATTCGCATTTGATGTCTTTAAACCATATCAAGATCAAATCAAGTTCAGGAACGGGATTGTTCTTGTATGTTCCTAGTCTTGATATTTGGAATTCATTTTCTCTCTCTCTCTCTATTTAATAGATTCTAAATGCCCGGATCAAGGGTATATGAGAACAATCTCGTATGTAAACCTGATCTGACCTCAACCATTTCTTAAATATCCAATGGTCAGTTTTTTATATCTATAACAATTTGTATTCACACATCAATTTGGTCCATGGGTTGCGCACTTGTTGGCAGCAAATACATGACAGAATATTGAGATGTATGGGCATGCCAGAGTCGTATAGACTTGAGAGAACAACATGGAATATTTATTGACTTCTAACCAGGGAGAAGTGAGGTCTTTCCATCCCTCGATTGCTCCAAGGACGTAAAATTGAAAAGCAAACTCATAAAAAAAAAAAAAAAAAAAAAAAAAAGAAAAAGGAATTATATCCATTAAAATTGATCTAGGAAGAACACAATGCATTACATCGATTATGGCAAAGCAAAGGACTGCCATGAATATAAAATGAGAAAATATAAGGACTGCCATGAATATAAAATGAGAAAATATGTGTCTTTGTTGATGTTCAACATATCGGAAACATGATTTATTGTCTCTGTTGATGTTCAATGTACTAAAAATTATACCAGAACCAGAGACATGATCATTACACTATACAATAAAGTATAGACCAGTGTTATCAATTCGGCCGAACCAAAATTTTCCAAATTTTATCAAAAATTCTGACCGAATCCGAATTAAAAATAAAATTCGGTAAAATTCGCGATTTTTTCAAAAGTGAATATAAAACGCGAATAATTAGGACCGAATCCAAATTAAACCGAATTATTCGGTCCACTTAAACAGTATTTAAAAAAAAAAAACAAATAAAAAAAAAACAATAAAAAAAACCCCCAATAAGCTTTTTTGACCGAATCCTTAAATTAATCAATCGAATTATTCCGAATAATTCTCCGCCCGAATAATTCCCGAATCCGAATTTGCTAACTATGGTATAGACTAGAACATGAAGGATGTACATTATTTCAGAAGAAAATACTAATCTAAAAGAAGGAAAAGAAAGAAAAACAAAATGAAAGATAGACTTGATGTCTGAATGTGTTTGATGTGTTGATGATGATCTATTTCTTCCACCATAGTCTCTTTTATACCTTTATTTGAAAGATCTTGTTCTTTTGGCAGTTTTGTAACTGCAGGAACCCATGTGTCATATACTTAGTAGGATAGTTATTGGAATTACACTCCCTTAATTGATTGTAACTACCTTACCACTTAAGTCATATGTCTATAATTTCCATGAAACTAAACCACATTTGTACAGATTATATTGTTGACAGTGTGTCAAGCTGACTAAAAGGTCAGAATCAATTAGTTGATTGTAAAAGGTTACAATTGATCAACTGACAGTAAAATATCATAATCAATCAATTGACTATAGTTAGAAATTGTTAATTCATAATACAAGCTCCTCATTGTCTGTCAAGTTGACTGAAATTTTACTTGAAACCAACTCATGTTGGTATGGAATATATCTCCAAGAACTTTTCGTACAACTATCAGTCTTTTAATATATATTCTTTATCATCTGATTGATTAATTACCTTGTACATTGATAATGAATCATCCGGTTCATAAAATTTCCGGATTATGGTACCAACAATACTATACAAACTTTCACCTCATAATAATTTAAGAGAGAGAGAGAGAGAGAGAGTTCCTTGACTTGACTTTGACGACTTGACGGGAACTTTGGGAAATCTTTGATTATATATTCGTCCATCAACCACCCATAATTCCCAGTTCACTTTCACAATCAACGAAACCTTCTCTCTCTCTCTCTCCTGCTGATCCTCTTGTGTTAGCGTTTGTAAGGCGAGATATATGTGGAACAAATTGCACGGCGATACGGGTGAGAAGAAGATGAAGATCAAAGGATCCGTTGTGTTGATGAAGAAGAATGTTTTGGACTTTAACGACTTACACGCCTCGATGCTTGACCGTGTTCATGAGTTCTTCGGCAAAGGAGTTTCTCTGCAGCTCATCAGTTCTGTTAATGGCGACCACGGTCAGTTCTTCCTTCTATTCTCCCCTCCCCCCGCCCCCTTCCCTTTCCTTCATTCCCAACTCTCTTTCTTTAACTTATGGCCGCAAGAATGGATGACCCAACATCTTCAAAATTCTTTTCTCAGTCTCTTGCTCTCAATTTTTTTCTTCAATGTCAGTGCTTCTTTGTCCACCAATTTCATGGCGTAAAAACAAAATTAAAATCAGGAGCAGGAACAGAAGCAGTGAAGGGCGTTCAAGTTCAGATCAAAGAGAGTACTGCCGGATTTCTTATAGACAACTGCGTATCTGAAATTGTTGAATCTCTGTCTTCGTAGGAGAATTTTAATTCTTTTAAAGATTTGTTTTAGATTCTCTATTGTTAGAATCTGTTCTTCTGAAATTTCGGTGTGGGGACAGCTGAGTTACGTAGAGGCGATCTAGCGTTCTTCTCCACTTTCTCAGTTCTTTACTACATCTTTTGGGGGTAGCCGGTCCTCCGGCCTTGGCGTTTATTAACGTCCCCTACTGCACAATCCAAAAATTTAAACCCTTAGATTCAATTTTTTTTTTACTAACCCATACACAAATAGGGGAAGAGATGCCGGCCATGACATGCTACCTAGATGCTGCGATTCCTCCTGGTTATGCTTTAGCTGGGGATGGCTCTCTTCCTGCGCCGGACATACTTTCCGGTGCACCTCCGGCGACAAACACCACCCCCACCACCACCACCTCCATCCTCGACCACTTGTCCCAACTTTGGTCTCCATCCCGGTCTGCCTCTCTGTACAGGATTGATGCCTGGGGGCCACCTTACTTCTCTGGAAACTCCTCCGGCGACGTTACAGTCCGTCCTTATGGTTCCGATACTCTTCCTCACCAGGAGATTGATCTGTTGTGAACTGTTGCATCTTCAACCCGACCCGTCACTCTCTTCCATGATTATAATTAAGTATAACTTGAGGAGTAATATCAAGAGCTTCAATCTCGGTGGCATGTGTTGTAGTGTCGAAATAATTGCCCTCGACCTCGTCAAGGACATGCCAAGAAAAAGGAGAAAGCACCTCCAACTCCACCTCCAGAACCCCCTCTTCTTTTCTCCTCTACCTCTCTGCAACAAATTTAAAAGCAGACTTTTCTTGGCATCAACTTCTCACTTCTAGATCTCAAATTTGATCTGGTGAGAGTTGTGATACCCTAGCGTTGATCGTCGTCCATCCGATGTCGTTGTCGTTGTCGTTGTCGTTGTCGTTGTCGCTGCTGCAGCAGCATTTGCCTATCGCTGGTGGTCCAACAATTATGAATTGGGTGAAAGAAATATTACCTTATTGCAAGGGTATTTTTGATATTTCGTATTTTATGAGGGCATTTTGATTTTTAAAATAAAATATAATTACTGAGATCAACAGATAAGGTATATTCCTTAACAGTAACTGATGGTAGTGGGGTCTAAGTCTAATTTAGTGAAACAAAGGGGGTGTTTTTATAATTATGGCATTTTCTAGGGGGTGGCGTTATAAATTATCCTTAATATAAGAATCCACCACGAGAGGGTTTGCAGCATGCCTCAGGTTGAGAGAGCTATTTCCTATATATATATATATATATATCCTACATGGCAGCTCAAGAGAGGCCCACATGTTAGTGATATAACTCTATCGTGTTTCATGTGGCAAAAATAAAATTCTGAATAAATATAGGGAAAATTATTCATAAAGGGCAACGAGATCCTTGCCCCAAGACATGTGGGAGGGCAAAATGACCTCTTGCCCCACATGAAATATGGAAATCCTGTCGTTGTTGATTCTTCTACGTACATTCCTATTGGTTCCTACATTGGTGCAGGAGCCATGCTGCTTTTACAGAAACCTCTCCCATAAATATGTAAGGATAAGAGATCGCTACCTGATCACATGGCCTGCACTAGGGCTACTGCCAGTGAGGGCATGCGACATTGATGAAATATTTATTTCACAAGGGCCAAGATGATATTTTACGGACTCTTATATTTACATACAGTAGCCACATGACCTGACATCGTTCTTTTTCTCTTTATTTGAGAAATTTTACCACCGTTGCATGATATTCTTCAAGAAAAGGCATTACAATTATTTATTATTATTATTATTATTATCTAAGAAAAGCATTACAAATCCAATACCAATGTTTAATTTCAATTATGTGTGTTATTGCAAAAAAAAAAAAAAAAAAAAAAAAGTGCTATGAAAAATAAAATTTATTTTTCAGACATTTGATTTACCTTCATAATGCTCCTTGGTAAAGATTCTCGTGACATTAAGGTGTGTGATCATTGAGTGTCCTATGGCTGAGTGGGACAATGATGGCACAAAGAAGAGGGCCGGCCATGGGCCCAAAGAGGCAAACAAATGTGGGATTAGTGCGTCTACCACCACTACCTAATAGGAATCTGGGATGCTAGCGTACCCCCACTGACAATTATTCTCTTGCAAGGCTTCAGTTGTTTACATGTGAAAATGTGGAAAAATAAATTTTGTACTGTTTATTTAAACTTAATATATATATGAAAATTTTAATGTGAAGTATCATTTGAATAGAACATTTTATAAGAAAAAAAATAAAGATTAACAAAAAAATATTTTAAAAAACAACGAAAATAAAAGGATTACCAAAATGGCATCGATAGATTGCTTTATGGTATGAGAATGAAAATAAGAAAAGGTAAAAATTCTCTTCATGAGTATGTAGTTCTTTATTGCCTCCTTTTGTTTCTGTTTTTGTAAAGGAGTATGCCTTATCTTACCCGTATGTGACAAAAGGTTAGAATATAAACTTTTTTCAATCAAGCAATCATGCTCCTATTGTTTGAGATTATCTAACCATCAACTTTTGTAACTTTAAGTAAAAAAAATATTTCTTTATATTGCCTCTAATTAATGTTGTTGTCAACAATTTATCATTATGTAAGTCTTTCGAAATTACATTTTTGTTCGTTTGTCGTTTTTCAACCATGTCTTGGGGTAGGAAGAATCTCTCACACCAATTCACACCATATCAATGGTAGTGCATGTTGATGTCAGCAAAATTTATTATAATAAAAGCCTTTCAGAGTTATGTTTTTGTTTGATCTTGTTTTTCATCTAATGTTCTTAGTATAGGAGATATCTCTCACACCACACCAATGGAAATACACGGGATAATACTCTCAGCAAAAATACCCACAATGATTAGCGAAGAAAGGGAAAAAAAATTCCTATGAGAGGTTGTACTTTAGGCATACAATATGGGAATCCTTTTATTTAAGATCTAGTTTCTCTTCACCTTGGGTGAAGAAAGAATCTCTTTATCATAAAGATTTGACCCATTCAATATTACGGGGAAAAGGTATTTTTCGATCAAAGATAACACAAGAGTTTAATCACAAAGTTACACCACTAGTGAATCGATTCTTTGATATCGTCGAAATAAGGAGTGGGAGCTAATGATAACACAGGAATCTAATCGTTCTTTCTTCTCCACAGGTGAAGGAATTAAATCTTAAACCTATATTTTATCACACAAAAATCTTATGTGGGAGGCAGTGAGTGGCAATGAGCATTGAACGGTTGGGGTGCATGCCATGGCCTTTCTAGCTGTTGGATCCTTATGGCCACTCACTACCAACTACAGAGGATTTCAGTCCTATTTTATCTATGAAGTTTTGAAGACCAAGACAAATGTGACATTGTGATGACCAATTCATGAATCCCACACAAACCCCACCTCCTTCCTTCAACCCCTCCAAACTCACCACCCCACCCCCCCCCAAAAAAAAAAAAAACTAAATAAAAAAAAAATATATATAGTGATGGCCATGGTTCTAGTGATATTAATTGATTCTTATCAATTATCTTATATTTTTCACTAATCCAATTGTCTTTGACCTTTTCTTCAAGAGAATTAATTCATTTTAGTACCGCAACTTTGCAGAGAAGGAAATGAGGGGAAAGGTTGGAAAACCTGCATTCTTGGAGGAATGGATCACAAAAATTACCCCATTGATCGCTGGTGCATCTACTTACAGTGTAACATTTGAGTGTGATAATGAGGGCATGGGAATACCAGGAGCTTTCATAATCAAGAATATGCACCACAGCGAGTTTTACCTCAATTCTCTCACACTTGAAGATGTTCCTGGAAAGGGTCGTGTCCACTTTGTCTGCAATTCTTGGGTTTACCCAGCTCACCGTTACAAATATGATCGTGTTTTCTTCACTAACACGGTAAGATTTTATTAATTAAACTATTGGATTAGATTATAGTTTGCTTACTTGCACTTGATAGGAAGAGGCTAGACTTTGAAGCCAACTTTTTGAAGACCAGCTGGGTTTTCTAAAACGTCTAATTTTAGAATTACCATGTCACTTGAAGGCATGAACGCATTCCTGTAAGGAATCAGGATCACATTCACGTATGAGAATGGTTTTGGTACATTCCTTCCATTCATTCTTTCTGCCAATTGCGTATATCTCCTGATTTGGCGGAATCCACATGTCGACCAAGGTGTGTACAAGAACCGTTCTGGTACAAAAATGTGATCCAAATTCTAACTTAAGGTGGACTCATATCTTGAGAGTTTGGATTAGGTACTTGTACGATAATCATTAAAGTAGATTCTAAATCTAGACCAGACACCCTATGGGAATGGTTCTCATGCAAGAACCTAATCTGGACTCATATCTTGAGCCATGATTACTTATTTATTTATTTATTTTTAAATAAGATTTAGAGATGAGATCTAGTCTTGGGCTTCCAAACTACGGACATAGGTGTGCAATTGGACTGGAATGGGCCAAGTTTTAGAAAATCTAAGCCTTGCCTGAACTCCCAAGGCTCTGCCCAGGGAATTAGGTTCCTCTCCCTCATAGATAACCACCCCGTATCTCATCCTATGGACTGTGTGAGATAGGCGTGTGGGTGGCTGTAGGGGAGGGGATCCCGGCTCATGCCTAGACCCGGCCCTATCAGGATGGTCAAGCTTGGCCTTGTATTTATTATTTTAATGGAAAAATCTTTTTGTAACCAAAGTTTATGATTACTTTTTTACCTTTTTAGTATGAGATACTTCTTTTTTTAATTACGGTAAAATCTTATCATTTTTTTACTAAAATAATTCTAATAATTTCACATGTAACTAGAAAAATATGCAAAACAATAACAACTTTAAGAATAATAGATCATTTTTAAATTATTTAAAAAACTGAAAGCCCAACACAGGCCTTGAATATTTTTGGGTAGGCTTCAACTGGGCTCGGGCTTGCCAGGCCCAACTTGCATTCCAAGATGGAATTGGTTTGGTCTAATTAACATAATTTTTTAATAGATTTTTAATTCCATAAGGCTATGTTTGGTAGCCAAGAGAAGAAAAGAAAAGAAAAAAGAACCTAAAAACGAAAAGGAAAAAAAATGAAATGATGAAAAAATAATAAAAAATTATGTATATTTGGTTTCGAGAAGAAAAGAAAAATTCTTGTATTTTCTCATGTTTTCTTGTGTGTTTTTGCAAGATTTATTTTTTTGGGAGCAAAAGAAAACTTTACAATTCCCCTTGAGAATTTTGAAATGCAAAAACTGAATCTTCTCTTGAATCAGGACATGCCAAGCACAGTGAGATTTATTTTTGTATTTTTGTATTTTTTTTTTTTCCTTTTCTTCTCTTCTCTTGGCTACCAAACACATCCTAGGAGTATAACTTACAAATGTATATGATTTTTGTTACAGAGCTTCCTACCAAGTGAGACACCTGAGCCTCTACGTAAGTACAGGGAAGAAGAGCTTGTGAATCTAAGAGGAGATGGAACAGGAGAGCTCAAGGAATGGGATCGAGTCTATGACTATGCTTTCTACAACGATCTTGGGAACCCTGATAAGGGAACTGAACATGCACGCCCTGTCCTTGGTGGTTCAACTCAATACCCTTACCCACGCAGGGGAAGAACTGGTCGAAAACCCACAAACACAGGTTAATATATAATCCTCTAATTAATTATCCTCTCTAATCATTCTTCCTCAAGTACTCATGAAGCTAACAAATGTCTTATTTCAGCCTGAATCTACTAACCCAGTTTCATATTAGCAGATCCTAACACTGAGAGCAGATTGCCACTTGCATTGAGTTTGAACATTTATGTTCCAAGAGATGAACGGTTTGGTCACTTAAAGTTGTCAGATTCCTTTATATATGCATTGAAATCCTTAGTTCAGTTTCTGCTTCCAGAACTAAAAGCTTTCTGTGATAGCACCCCTAATGAGTTTGACACATTTCAAGATGTATTTGAACTCTATGAGGGAGGGATCCAACTCCCTAATAACCCTACAGTAAACAAAGGGGACACAATCCCCTTGGAGCTGCTAAAGGAACCTGTTCGCTCAGATGATGAAGGGCTCCTCAAATTCCCTATGCCCCAAGTGATCAAAGGTATTATCAAACACTTGTAGTTCATCAGTTTTTTTGATGATAATGTAGATGATAAAGTTATATGCTGCTTGTGATTTTGAAAAATCTCTATGTTAATGTTTTAAAAATGTTAATTAACAAGGAGAACAGAAATGCCAATCTTTGATATATAGTTTTTGTGATTATCAGAGGATAAGTTTGCTTGGAGAACAGATGAAGAGTTTGCACGCGAAATGCTTGCTGGATTGAACCCTGTTTGCATCTGCCGTCTTGAAGTAACTCAACACTTCTAATGCTCTCTACTAATTTTAACAGATCCAGTTTCTCTTAACCCATCACTTAAGGGGAGATGTAATGTTACTATGCAGGAGTTTCCTCCCATCAGCAAACTTGATCCCAATGTATATGGCAACCAGACCAGTTCAATAACTACAGAGCACATTGAGGAGAACCTAAATGGCCTAACAGTAGATGAGGTTTATCCATGTTCATGTTATTTGCTCAATCATGGGGTTCCTTTTCTTAAGGGTACTAAGTATAGCGTTTAGCAGAATTAGAAGATTTAATGATATGGTTTTTGTGTAGGCCATTGAGGACAACAAGCTCTTCATATTGGATCATCATGATACAGTGATGCCATACCTAAGGGGTATAAACACCACTTCCACAAAGACCTATGCAACCAGAACACTCCTCTTATTGAAAGAAGATGGGACCTTGAAGCCACTGGCAATTGAGTTGAGTCGACCACATCCAGATGGTGATGAATATGGTGCAATCAGTAAGGTCTTCACCCCTGCTGAAGAAGGTGTTGAAGCCTCAGTGTGGCAACTGGCTAAAGCTTATGCAGCTGTGAATGACTCTGGTATTCACCAGCTTATCAGTCACTGGTAATTAAATGCTTCATCACATTGGAAAATTTGTGATAAGAATATGATTCATAACCATTTAATTAATGATTTTGTTATACTGGTTGCAGGTTACATACACATGCGGCAATTGAGCCATTTGTGATTGCGATGAATAGACAATTGAGTGTTCTTCATCCAATCCATAAGCTTTTACAGCCTCACTTTCGAGATACCATGAACATTAATGCCTTAGCTCGGCAAATCCTTACCAATGCTGGTGGAGTGTTGGAAAATACGGTTTTCCCAGCGAAATTTTCAATGGAATTGTCTGCTATGGTTTACAAGAGCTGGGTTTTCCCTGAGCAGTCACTACCTGCAGATCTCATTAAGAGGTGAAAACCATAGACCTTACAAACATGATATCCTAAAAGTTAACCATATTTAAATTAGATTTTACTTTTATACAGGGGATTGGCAATTCCAGATTCAAACAGTCCTCATGGCCTCCGCCTGTTAATTGAGGACTACCCTTATGCTGTTGATGGCCTTGAAATCTGGTCAGCAATTGAAGCATGGGTCCATGAATATTGCTCTTTCTACTACCCCAAGGATGAGATGGTCCAAAGTGACTCTGAACTCCAGTCTTGGTGGGCAGAGCTCCGTGATGTAGGCCATGGTGACAAGAAGGATGAGCCATGGTGGCCCAAGATGCAAACACTCGTTGAGCTAACTCAGACATGCACCACCATCATATGGATAGCTTCAGCCCTCCACGCAGCTGTTAATTTTGGACAGTACCCTTATGCAGGTTTCCTCCCAAACCGCCCAAGCATAAGCCGTCGCTTCATGCCTGAACCAGGTACTCCTGAGTATGCTGAGCTTGAATCTGACCCTGATGCAGTGTACCTGAAAACAATAACTAGCCAGCTCCAAACCCTCCTAGGTATATCCCTTATTGAGATTTTGTCCAAGCATTCTTCTGACGAGGTCTATCTTGGACAAAGAAGCACTCCAGAGTGGACATCAGATGCAGAACCATTGAAAGCTTTTGAAGGATTTGGAAAGAGGCTAGTACAGATTGAAAATAGGATTATAGAGATGAACAATGACAAAAGATGGAGGAATCGAATAGGGCCTGTCAAGATGCCATACACCTTGCTCTATCCAGACACTTCCAACCATTCTGGTGTGGGTGGGCTAACTGGAAGAGGAATACCCAATAGTGTCTCAATCTAAGGCTGAATTAGTTGTTATAGTTCCAAAAGTAGTAGTCTTTTAGCAGTCACAGTTTTTTTAGTTCAAGAGGGTTGAATGGATCATATGTGACATGGTAAAGAGTAGCTTATATGTAGATTTATATACATAAAAGCTGTAACCTTCTGTGTGTTTCAAATAAATCCTAATTCCATGCACTTCTTGTATCACCCAAAAAAATTGCATGGGGAAAACCTACTGAAGCGAGGGCAGTGATTACAAAAAGTTTCTTTTTTATTAAGTTTAAAATTTTCATTTTTTCTTTCCTTTAAATTTCCTTTGCAATCAAAGGTAGCGTTCATTTGCATCCCAAACAAAAAGGGACTAGGGCGGGTAGGTTCTAGGGGAACTATTGACCATGAAGCTGAGAGGAATATATACCTAGGGGATTTGGTATTTGGGACCCTTGGGAGGGTATAATGCTCATGTCAGTGACAATAGGAGGGTAGCCCAGCCCAGCCCAGCCCAGCCTGCCAGCCCATTCACTTGAGCCCAAAATTTTTATAAAATTATATTGGGCATGTTTTTTGAAACTTGTTTTGGGCCATCTTCAAAATCTGTTTTGTGTATGATCTAAACCATGTGTACACCGTGTGAACACTAGGTGGTGGGGCCCACATACATTATTTTAATTATTAATTTTTTTTTCTGAAATTAAATTGTTTGGTGTAACTTGTTTTTGGCCATGGTGATTTTATTGGGGATTTTGTGTCGGGTTCGCTTGTGTATAATGTGTTGTTCCTAAAGAAATTATTTTTCTTCCTCAAATGCTGTGATTTATGAAAAATACCATTAAAACCCTACTTTACCCTTCTAAGAGCTAGTGGGAGTAAATTAAAGTGTTTAATGTAGGGGTTTTGACTTGGCTTTTAGGTAAATAAGAGTTGTTTGCACAATATGGTATGAGATAATATGTGTTAGCTTATGAACCATTCCTTTTTTTGGTTTAAAGCTTATTAAAGCATTCACCGATCCTTATATGCTCCTTCCTTGTAAATGAAATTCTTCCAGTTTTCTATTTCTATTTTCTTTTGTCCTTCAAGTGCTTTTAGATTTGAGATTGACATTTGTTGATTAGATATTTTTTTCCCTTTGATTTGATGGATAGTGTAAAAAATTTTTTTTTTTTTGGTAGAAGATTGCATTTATAACCTTTGTTTTCGCTTAATAAAATTTTTTTTCTTTGGAATTCTTAATGGTATGTTATTGATAATGCATTAGTATTTTATAGATAAGCTATGATGATAAAATAATATAAGGTAAAAGTTGGCCGTGTGCCTACATGATCGTCACTTTAACCATTGGATGGGGAGTGATGGTATGGATCACTACATAAGGACGATTTCCACCTCGAGGTGCAACCTTGTAGGTAGGGGTGTCAACAGGTAGGTCTGGTTCGGTTTTGGTTTGGGTTGAGTCGGTTTCGGTGTGGGAAGGCTGAAATCGAACCCAAACCAATAAGGAAATTCTGGTTTCAATGCAGGTTTGGTTTCGGTTTCTTAAATTGTTTTGTAATTGGGTTGATTTCGATTTTTGGTCCAGTTTGGATTTGACTTTTCATACAAATTTATATGAATTTTGGAGTGTTTCGTTTTCTTACCGGTTTGGTTTCGGTTTCGGTTTCGGTCTGGGTTTTGAGCCTATTTCGATTTGGTTTTAGGTTCATCTGGTTTTTGGTATGGTTCGGTTTGGTTTTGAGGTTGCAATACAGTCCAAAACAAAACCGAACCAATAAGACTTTGGTTCAATTTGGACCGATTTGATCCAACGTGTTATCTATTCGGTCCAACCAATTTAATCGGTTCGATTTAGGGTTTGACACCCCTACTTGCAGGACAAGGTTAGGTTTCTTAATTTAAAACCAGCCTAACTTAGGTCTCCTCAATCCGTTCCAGGCCCAGCCCAAAAGTTAGGCTGGGCTGAGATCAGCTGAGATAGCTCAACCCAAGACTAGTCTAGGCCTAGGCAAGGCTGAAACATGTCAGCCCAAGCCTAGTTCAGGCAGAGATCAGATTGGGATACATCACCCCAGGCCTTGTTGGGCTTAGGGCGGGTTCGCCAACACTCATTTTACGAAAAAAAAAAAGAAAACGACATAATCAAATTGACTTCAACAAAAATTTCAGCACTCTATTTTACACGAAGATTTAACCAAAAAAAAAAAAAAAAAAAAATTATATTAACCTAAAAAAGGGCCAAAGAAGAAAATATGTCTACCCACTTTCTTTTGTTCTTTGGCCAATTGAAATCAGACCATGGAAAAAGAATGATTTTAAGCTGCCTTTTCTTTTATTCAATTATAATTGTGTACTAAGCATATATTCCTATCGGATAAGCTAAAAATTGAATAATATAACTTCTATTTAAATTTTCAAGTAACCTAAGTTAGAGGAGAAACAATGTAATCCCTAGATCCCTATTCTACCATGTGGCATGTCAACTAGACAAATCTATAGAAAAAACAATTTCAAATTCTAATTTTTTTTTAAATAATAATAATAATAATAAATCACGATATTGAACCAGGCAGTTTTCAGAATACCATCAAATTGGGAAGAAGTTTTGGTTTAAAAAGTAAGACATGCTAACTAGACAAATCTATGGAGAAAAAGGGTATAAAGTATCATTGAGGCCTTGATTCAATTTGTGTGCCACTTTGTGTTGCAATTTTTTTTTTCCCAATATTTTCAATGGTTCGAAATTGTTAGAAGATTTGTGTGCTTTTGTCACTTGGCGAAGAAAAATTGCAGTCGAAATTGTTAGAAGATGGGAGACTTGTTTACCTAAAAATAAAAGAAGAAAACATGGCACCTTTGACATAATATGTTTTTTTTTTTTTTTTGGTAAAGCCTTTGACATAATATGTTGCAAGATAAGTTTGGTAGAGTTTCATCAAGGTGCAAATCCAATTGATTTGCACCATCTCACCCTTTAAGAAAAAATGACTTAAAAAAATAATGTAGACACTGTATCATTAAGTTGTTAATTATCAACTAGGATATGGAACACTTCCAGGCTGCATGCATAGTGTATGCTAATGTGTCATTGTGACTTTTCCTCCCTGCGAAATGAAACCTCTCCCCCCCCCACCCCAGCCCCAGCCCCAGCCCCAGCCCCAGCCCCCACAAAAAAAAAAAAAAAAAAAAAAAAAAAAAAAAAAAAGTCCCATATAGCTCTTTCTTTTTTTTGGTAACCATATAGCTCTGTCAGGAAAGAGAAATAAACAACTAGATCTATATAGCTAGCTGTTTTAATTCTAATAACCGGTGAAGGCAAAATTGGAAATATAATCAAAAGATAAATTCTTTTTTTATAGGAAATATATATAAAAAGATAGGGAAAATGTTCTCTAAACCACTGGGGAAGGGTGCGCTAACACTCTCTCTCCATATCTCTCTTCATACGAAATGATCTTACTGCCTCTTGTGTTCTATATACAAAACAATTCTTTCGCATTTTGTTGGTGCACTCCTCTATGCCGCTAGTTCAAAGCGCCCTTTCCCAAAAGGATATTATAATTTTCCATTCCACTTTAAAGCTAGCCGATCCAACTTGTGAGATCTTGGGCAGCTTGAGCCTACCCCTAATGATTGTCACATTGTTTCAGAAAGCTTCTTTCATGTACATTTTGGACTCTGCTCTTCTGTACATTTGACGGCCATCAAAGAGAAATATACATTACACGGACATTTATATTACAAGAATATGGTTATTTGTATACATGATATTGTATTATTAAATTAAGGGAAAAGGCTGGGCACGTTGTCAGGGTGCTTAACATGTGTCATCCATCCTTTCTTTTCCCCTTTGCAAAATTCCCTCTAGTCGAAAAGATCTTCTTGGGTAGGGATGTCAATTATTGGCCCAGACTGGTAGGCCCGATAGTCTAAAACCCGACCTGGCTTGGCTCGATTAATAAATGTATTAGGTTGATAAGTTTATTGATCGGTAGTCCCTGGTGTAAGGGTGCTACCCGACAGACGCCTGACCAGGATCAATCGATTAATAGTTCTACTCAGCCCAACATGTTTAAGGCCCATTAGCACATTAAGAACTCGTTTAGAGCCCATTTACCAAGTCTAACACATTTAAAGACCATGTAAAAACTCGATTATAGTCTGTTTAGAGATAAATGTGTTATTAGCCCCTTTAAAGCCTAACTAAGGCTTGTTTAATCCAATTAAAGATAGATACCTGACCGACTATTTATAAGTGAAACCATGCCCCTACTCTTGGGCACATTGTTATTAGTCCTACTCCCCGTTTTCCTTTTGAAAAAGGTACTCTAGTCAAAAAGACCCTCTAAATCTATGTCTAGTTCTATGAGTGATGCATACTGCTTAGCTTATCAAAAGCTGACGGCATACCCAACTCTCCTTTTAGAAGATAACTCTCTATTTAGATAATTTTTTTGGGGGGAGGAGGGAGGGTTGTTGGGGGTTAGTACTACTATCCATTTATTAATTAATGATATCTTATAATGTCACATGGAGAGTTTTTGTATATTGACAACATGTGATTTAACTTAACCTTATAGTGACAATGCCTAGCGGTAAATATGCCTCACCTATCACATCATCTACAAAACATTAGTGTATGAATTTACAACTACCTTCTCTAGAGAGGTAGTTGGGAGCGATCATTCTTTGTCGCATTCTACTGATGTAGTGAGGATCTAGACGGCCAAGAACACTTTGGGACCAGATCTTCACCACACCAGTATAGTGCAGCAAATGATTTTTATACGGTAGTTGGCGCAATTGGGAATCTCTCTCTCACCTGGTCAGCAGTACTTCATCTATTCCTCTAAAATCTTCCATATCTGTAAGTGGCAACAAAAGAAGAAACCAGTAAAAAGTCTTGTGAAGAAGATATAACCTGATGGGCAAAATATCATAGGATAAGGTTTGGTTTGTAGCACCACTTCTACCATTACGAAAGACTTCCAGTCCCAGGTGGGTGAATTTAAAAAACCTCCCCATATCTTCTTTGCCGAAAGGCATATTTATCGAAGAAATGATTAAGGTTCTCAAAATTCCTCTATAGTTCTGATTACTGTAAGGAACATGGGGAAAACAAGACAGGACAAGATCCTGGCCATAACATTATTCCTCTATAGTCCTATGAGAAATCTAAATGTGTTGATATTCTATGAGAAATCCAAATGTGTTGACATCGTCAAAGGTGACTTTGTCACCAGCAAATGTGATCAAGAATCTCACATCTATCTTATTAGTCCAAGTTAATCTTGAGTGGCTGAAACATCCATGTTCATAAAATTATGAGAATGTCATTTATAATCGCAATATGGAATCGACTTTTATGTTTTGTTTTTTTTTATTTGTTCATTTGTTTATTTGTTTTTTTTTTTTTTTTAATTTAAAATTACTTAAGGTTATTTTTCCATTATTATGTATAATGAAATGTAATGCGTCACTATTTACCAGATGGTACTACATGAGTTACTCAATAAGAGAATCACACAAGCATTTCATTGGTACTTTTTCAGCTTAACAAATAGTGAAGTACTTTGTACTTTTTTTTTGATAGAAAGTACTTTGTACTTCACGAGACATATATAGTGACAGCTAGAAGCAACCCTTACTTTTAAGGGTACTTCTTTAATTATTTGTTTTGAACTAATTATAATTTGGTTAATGCATGATGGGTGTGAGAACTTTTATCACACAGATCCCATCATATTTCTCATATGGCAAGAGTTACATGATAAATGAAACTTTCATAATGATCCACTTCTAGTTGTTTCTATTGGGCAGGAATCGAGAACATAAACCATTTGTATTTTGAGTGTCCCTTCTCATATAGCTTACAGGCAAAAAGTTCTATCCCTGCTCTTAAGGGCCATGGTCAGTTGTACTGTCTCTCCTCTTTCTTGTTGCAATAAATTGATATTACCTAAAAAAAAAAAAAATAATGATAAACCTGTGATCGAGAAGAATCTTTACATGGATATAGCGTTTGTACGTATGTAGCCAAAATCTATATTCTCCATTGAAGTGGGGGAATGGGTTTTGCATGAGAATTGGCGGGTAGCTAATTGAAAAAGGATTCAGTACTGATCACTTATGTGTCTCCATCCACAAATGTAACTCAATTGGAGGGCCATGATCCAACCCATAATCGATTTGATTACAAACTTTATCCTTAAGCGGGTCCCCCCCACCCCCACCCCATTCAAACCCACCTTAATTAAATTTAATTTAAACTAAATTGGCCAACAATTTCCCCCCTGCTTAATTGTACTCCTCCCCACTCTCTCTGAAACTATTAGTTTCAAGAAACCCAAAACTCCCCCACCATGAAAACCTTTCCGACCAACCAAGATCCATAGAGACACTCTTATCTATCCAAAATTTAATAATAATAATAATGTTCATCTTTTTGACTGTTTCTATTACGTAATTGTACAGATATAAGTTTTTAAATGAAGTTAAAATGGGATTTCAAAGATGAAGGTCATCCATGGCAGCTATAGTTTTTTTTTTTCCTATACAGAATTTATTGAAATCTGATCTGGGGCTAATTCTAATTTGGAATTAAAGAAAATGTACAAAAATGTTGCATCATATTATCATCATTCAATATGAAATGTAATGGGATTTTGTTCTTTTTCTGTGATTGTGGCCATTTAATTTGAATTTTATTGTTAATTTTCCTGTCAACAATAATATCTTAGTATTAATCAAATTTAAAAGGACATGGGTTAAACGTTTTTAATATATACTAAATTAGATAATTGTTTAGATACGTAAGTATTGACGCTCAATTCAAGCTGTAATGTTTTTATACATTAATAAGGTCCTGAAATCAGGGTTAATTTTCATGGTTAGAGATGGAAGTTAACGACTTTCTTCAAATATATAACACATTCTTCAACAATAATTACAATAATTAGTGTGCAAGTTGCTCAATCATTCTAGGCAACATATATACAACAAGAAGAAGGCTCCATGGCAGTGGTCCTTGGGGCTATGAATCTCGCTACCTCATCTTGAGTGAAAATGAAAGGTTTCCCAGACTTATCTAGGAAACAGCTCAAGCAGGACCCATCAGCACCATAAATGGATCCTGCGATCATAATTCTCTGTGTGTATACATTTACTACCTTATGTCTATATTATATAGTATGACTCGCAGTTTCTCACATCAATATAGAAGTTTTAGGCTGTGTTTGGTATGCATTCTTGGAAAGATTAGGATTCTCTCCAACCTAGGGTTGCCAGAGAGGGACCATTGAGGGTTTTGTGTGTGTGAGTCTCTCTCTCTCTCTCTCTCTCTCTCTCTCCTAGGTTGGAGTGGGTCCAAGTCCTTGTCATGCGTTAGGTCAATAATGCACGTTCCAAGAAATCATGCCAAAGACAACCTTAGTTTCCCACCCATGATTTTAAACATTTAGACCCACTATTTATCTAATGTATATTTGTTATCTCACCTTCTCAATCACAAAATTTGAGTCTCAAGACAATCCACAACTTGAAGGTCTCAACTCTAAATCGTGGTTATAGAGAATGATTGTAAAATCTATAATTTGAAAGCGATTGGAATCAATAGTGGACTGTTTTGAAATTAATGCTACATTTGATATGATTTTTTGAATGCATTATAGACCTAGAATACGTTCCAAGATTCGATAGCAAATGCAGCTTTAATTAACTTTCAAAATTTATAATAATAAACTTAGAAGAAATGTTTTAGTTTATCTTCTCTATCTTTGTGCAGGATTTTGGAGTGTTTTTTTCCTTTTTTTTGGGCTTAAAGTCAGCAATGGAATCATAATATAATAAAGCGGAAGAATACAAATAGCTAGAAAGCAACCCAAAACTTAAAATACAAGGATCTTCTTATCTAACTTCGACATTGCCATCAGCAAAAAAGAGGATCTCAAAAATAAATCAAAACAAAAAAAACCTCAAGAAAACCTATATCGTGCGAGGATGCTTTAGAATAAAATTAAAGGTCATATGACCACGAATTATTCTTTAATTCCATTTTTCTGATTCATATTAAAAAAAAAAAAAAAAGAGTACAAATTATTAGCTCAATGGGTCATCCTGATTTATATCATGCAGATAATAATATACTTTCGGGATAACACCTCCCCTAATTGTGAAAAATTTACCATTCAATTAAGGCGAGGACTAATTCTAGCCCACTAGCTAGCTAGTGGTCCTATTACACAAAGCATAGACTGTGACCCTGAAAAGAATTTCCATTGATGAAGGGAAATTGAAACAAAATATTCAATATTAAGTCTTTCATTGATCGATGTCGGCCCTGGCCTGAGAATACTAAAATGAAATCTTACTTATCTTTTTGTTGATTGATGGTGTAGTTTTTGTAATGTAGTAAGTCATCAGCAACCATAGGTGTACATTGTTGAAGACTATACTCCTCTGTCTGAAGGGAAGAATGCATGTTTCTTAAGTGTCTCAGAATAAAGTAACAACTTCGATCCTTCTAAAAGGACAAGATTGACTTATATATATGCTGTCCAATCACGGAGGAAAAATGGGTTTACCAAGTGAACTTGACTAAGGCATTTTCCTGATATATATACTGAGTAGAGTAGAGTCACTAGAGTGTATAATAAGAAGGCATGCTGCAAGCCCATTGGTACTCGGAATACATCTTGTTAAGTCAAGTTCTGCTCTAGATCTTGACAAATTATTTATATTTTTGTTCGATTGATCTTGACAAATCATAACCTTATTACATATATGATTTGATTGGTTTGGTTTCAATAATAATAAGATTTTAAATAGAATTACAGAGGGGACAAGAGACCGTGATTTCATCTTAGTTGAACTTTTGTTCTTGGTGTTAGGTTGTCTTTTTTATGATGGTTATGTCGAAGGTGGATAGATAGCCTAATAGATTTTGGTGGGTTTTGCCCAAATCATGTATTCTTTCATTTTTTTTTTATTGCTTCTAAAAAAAAAAAAAAAAAAAAAAAAGAAAGAAAGAAAGATGGATTCAAACGAAAATGTTGACAAAGCATTAATGTCCAAATCAGGGAGTATAAAATTTATTAGCTACCCACTAAGTCAAATATATATAAGGTGATAATGTATATCATCCACTTCTATATTAGGATATTTAGGATAGATCTCAATGTAAAATAGAATAACAATCGCATACCTAACCAATAGTTTTATTGTGATTAATTGTAGCCCACTTCAAAGATTACCCAAAAGAGAAGGAAACGAAATTTTTAAATCAATGTTGTAAACGTCATAGCTTGAAGTGAGGCATATGATCACTGGCCCAAAAAATATTAGGCATATATAGCCAGTTAAGTTGATTGTATTGTGTATGATTGGGAGTTTCCTCAAGGTCAACAATATCTCATGCTGTCGGAGTTGGTTTTTTTTTTTTTTTTTTTTCGGGTGGTGGGGGGAGATTTGGGGTGATAGCGTTTATTCAATAGAAGCCACTATACAAGGCACCAAGAGAAGAGGGGGAGAGGGAAGAGAAAGGGTGGGTGGAGGGAACCTGTCCAATTAGGGGTAGGGGGAAGGAATTACAGTCATAGTGGAGGCTGGAATGCTCCAACTAGTAACAGTGTGACGATTCCTATCATTATTCAAAACAGCGGGAATGTCTTGACAAGCTTACCTCTTTTCTCCCATTTTGTATTTGTCGAAGGAAAACATAATATATACACACATAAGACACTCCATCTCTTAGATACATGTTCCTCTGGGATTTGGGACCCTTGGGAGTGTTGACTCTGAAGCGTTCTTCTACATTTATACGTGTTTTTAGTGATTGCCAACCTAGTGCAGGTTATATATCTTAAATAAAGAGGGTGAAATTTTCAAGCATGTTTACACTTCTAAGTTCTAAATAATAGTCCATAATAATTAAGATAAGTTTTTAATATGTTAAAAAAGTAAGGGATAAAGAAAGCTACTCACTTGCGTGTGTTTAAACTTACATAGGTGGATGGAAAAAGATTATGATGCTCCTCACCTCATGCGCTGAAGATGCTTTTATTTAGCCTCTCATTAGTCTATGTGTTGACACAATGACTATAAAAGTGGGTAGCATTTTCATGCAAAAAAAAAAAAGTAATGTTTACTACTAAAAGAAAACTGCTCACTTGCGTGTGTTTAAACTTACATAAGTGGATGGGAAAAGACCATGATGCTCCTTGCCTCATGCGCTGAAGATGCTTTTATGTAGCCTCCCATTAGTCTATGTATTAACGCAGTGACCATAAAAGTGGGTAGCATTTTCATGTAAAAAAAAGTAATGCTTACTACTAAAAGAAAGCTACTCACTTGCTTGTGTTCAAACTTACATAGGTGGATGAAAAAAGACTGTGATGCTCCTTGCCTCATGCACTGAAGATAATTTTATGTAGCCTCCCATTAGGGGTGGGGATGGGGTGGAGGGTACCTGTCCAATTGGGAAAACCACTAGGGGTAGGGGGAAGGAATTACAGTCATAGTGGAGGCTGGAATGCTCCAACTAATAACAGTGTGATGATTCCTATCATTATTCAAAACAGCAGGAATGTCTTGACAAGCTTACCTCTTTTCTCCCATATTGTATTTGTCGAAGGAAACATAGTATATACACACATAAGACACTCCATCTCTTAGATACATGTTCCTCTGGGATTTGGGACCCTTGGGAGTGTTGACTTTAGAAGCGTTCTTCTACATTTATACGTGTTTTTAGTGATTGCCAACCTAGTGCAGGTTATATATCTTAAATAAAGAGGGTGAAATTTTCAAGCTTGTTTACACTTCTAAGTTCTAAATAATAGTCCATAATAATTAAGATAAGTTTTTAATATGTTAAAAAAGTAAGGGATAAAGAAAGCTACTCACTTGCATGTGTTTAAACTTACATAGGTGGATGGAAAAAGATTATGATGCTCCTCACCTCATGCGCTGAAGATGCTTTTATTTAGCCTCTCATTAGTCTATGTGTTGACACAATGACTATAAAAGTGGGTAGCATTTTCATGCAAAAAAAAAGAAGTAATGTTTACTACTAAAAGAAAGCTGCTCACTTGCGTGTGTTTAAACTTACATAAGTGGATAGGAAAAGACCGTGATACTCCTTGCCTCATGCGCTGAAGATGTTTTTATGTAGCCTCCCATTAGTCTATGTATTAACGCAGTGACCATAAAAGTGGGTAGCATTTTCATGTAAAAAAAAGTAATGCTTACTACTAAAAGAAAGCTACTCACTTGCTTGTGTTCAAACTTACATAGGTGGATGAAAAAAGACTGTGGTGCTCCTTGCCTCATGCACCGAAGATAATTTTATGTAGCCTCCCATTAGGGGTGGGGATGGGGTGGAGGGTACCTGTCCAATTGGGAAAGCCACTAGGGGTAGGGGAAGGAATTACAGTCATAGTGGAGGCTGGAATGCTCCAACTAATAACAGTGTGATGATTCCTATCATTATTCAAAGCAGCAGGAATGTCTTGACAAGCTTACCTTTTTTCTCCCATTTTGTATTTTTTGAAAGCAAACATAGTACACACACATAAGACAATCCATCTCTTAGATACATGTTCCTCTAGGATTTGGGACCCTTAGGAGTGTTGACTCTGAAGCGTTTTCTACATTTATACGTGTCTCTAGTGATCGCCAACCTAGTGCAGGTTATATTTCTTAAATAAAGAGGGTGAAATTTTCAAGCTTGTTTACACTTCTAAGTTCTAAATAATAGTCCATAATAATTAAGATAAGTTTTTAATATGTTACAAAAGTAAGGGATAAAGAAAGCTACTCACCTGCGTGTGTTTAAACTTACATAGGTGGATGGAAAAAGACTGTGATGCTCCTCGCCTCATGAGCTAAAGATGCTTTTATGTAGCCTCCCATTAGTCTATGTGTTGACACAGTGACCATAAAAGTGGGTAGCATTTTCATGCAAAAAAAAAAGTAATGCTTACTACTAAAAGAAAGCTACTCACTTGCATGTGTTTAAACTTACATAGGTGGATGGAAAAAAACTGTGATGCTCCTCGCCTCATGCGCTGAAGATAGTTTTATGTAGCCTCCCATTATTCTATGTGTTGATGCAGTGACCATAAAAGTGGGTAGCATTTTCATGCAAAAAAAAAAAAAAGGTAATGCTTACTACTAAGAGAAAGCTACTCACTTGCGTGTGTTTAAACTTACATAGGTGGATGAAAAAAGACTGTGATACTCCTCGCCTCATGCACTGAAGATGCTTTTTTGTAGCCTCCCATTAGTCTATGTGTTGACGCAGTGACCATAAAGTGAGTAGCAATTTCATGCAAAAAAAAAAAGTAATGCTTGCTACTAAAAGAAAGCTACTCACTTCCGTGTGTTTAAACTTACATAGGTGGATGGAAAAAAATTGTGATGCTCCTCGCCGCATGCGCTGAAGATGCTTTTATGTAGCCTCCCATTAGTGTATGTGTTGACGCAGTGACCATAAAACTCGGTAGCATTTTCATGCAAAAAAAAAAAGTAATGCTTACTACTAAAAGAAAGCTACTCACTTGTGTGTGTTTAAACCAACATAGGTGGATGGAAAAAGACTGTAATGTTCCTCGCCGCATGCACTAAAAAAACTTTTATGTAGCCTCCCATTATTCTATGTGTTGACGTAGTGACCATAAAAGTGGGTAGCATTTTCATGCAAAAAAAAAAAAAGTAATGCTTACTACTAAAAGAAAGCTACTCACTTGCGTGTGTTTAAACTTACATAGGTGGATGGAAAAAGACTCTGATGCTCCTCGCCTCATGCACTGAAGATGCTTTTATGTAGTCTCCTATTAGTCTATGTGTTGACGTAGTGACCATAAAAGTGGGTAGCATTTTCATGCAAAAAAAAAAATAAAATAAAATAATGCTTACTACTAAAATTATGTTACAACTATTTGATGTAGTGGGACCCACTCTTTTAAACCGTGGGGTCCATTGTATTCAATGGCTTGATGGACTAATTACGACTGTTTAGTGTGTGCAGTTTGCACTTGTCAATTGGAAATTTACTAAGGAGCTTATTAACATGCGGATCAATATTTTTGATAAATTATTACATTTATTGACCAAGGAAATATCAAGCTTGGATGATTGTCTACTTTGTCGTTATAGTTATTGAGTTTAAAAATAATAATAATAATAATAGTGTGAGTTTCCCGCTGCCCTAGAACGGAAACAAATCTAATAGGATCTTGGTGTGTCGACCCAGTCCATTCCATGCCTAAGCTCTCTTATTACTCATAAAATAATCTCTTTTGGGTATGTGGTTAGTTTGTTAGGGTGGCAGATTTATCTCAAGTATAGGGTACAAAACTGCGAAACTTTCAACTGTGGCTGTTAATAAAGAACCCTACTCTACTGTAATATATCCTCTCATTATGACATTAAATAGGAGTTTATATACTGTTCAAAACAACCACTAAAAGAAATTTTGGATTTTTCAATATTTTCTCATTTGGATCTTGAATCAACAATTTATACTATTATACTAGAAAAAGGAGATGCTTTGCTCCTCATTGCTTGCTGCCTTTAATGCTTAGCCCATGTTTTTGTAGGGGTTTTTAATTTTTTTTTTCAAAATAAATAATATACTAAATAGCTAACTCTCATTGGTCAAATATTCTTATTTTTTCATTATAAATAAGTTGTACATCATACACAAAAACTCAAACAATCTCCTTCTTCCTACATTTTCCACCACCAACAAAAACCAAAATAAAGTTAGATAAATACCTTTTATTGATCAATCCTTCCCCACCCTCTTTGTTAGTCTTCTATTTTTCACTTTCTCTTATTAGAATAGGAGCTGTAATGGATTCTCAGGACAGAAATTCCAAGAAGATTACCCTTTTCCTTTGACTGGCCTTCATTTAGGAAGACCAGATACTTGCTTCGATTTTGAATGAAATTTCATGAATAGATTCTTAAAAGAAGATGGTATCCTTAATGCCACTCATTACACCATATTTGTAATTAAAATAAATGATGTAACGAAATTACATTCAAAGAGCTTCTTAAGAAGCATTGATCAATATTAGACATAACAAATAAAAAATAAAAAAATAAAAAAAGGAAGTAATAGTATTGGGCCATCCCCCATCTGCTTAAGTTTTAACACATACACATACTTGTTTCCTTAAATTTCTATTTTTCAAAAAAAAAAAATAATAATAATAATTATTATAATAATAAAAAAAGTTATTCATATAATTTTGAAGCATCAAAATAATGTTGATAATAAAATTAAGAAGAATTTTAATGAGTCCACATCCTCTATAGCAAGGGGTGAGGTACAGTAAACATCGGACGGCTGAGAGTATCTGGGCATACGCCCCAAGGGACTCCCAATCACCTGATGCTAACTACACTGATGCAGTTGCCGCGGACAATTTTCACACAATTTTAACTCAAGTGATGAATGCAATTGAACAACATAATGATCTTCTACTAAATGTTATACATAAATAATTCTTCATAATATTTTAATAAAATAAAAAGAGCACAGTAAAGTTTTGGGACCAGCATGTCTATAATGATCAAACCACTTGCTCCTCCAACCCCCAATAAGGCCTAAAGATCATAGGACCATATTCCTCTAATAAGTATAAATGCATCTAAATATATTTTAAAAAATTGAACTTTCCAGAAAGATACTATATCAACAAATTCTTTTGGGTCTTCGGAGAAAATAAACATAAACTTACAATCTTCCATTACCATCTTTCAAAGCAATGCATTGGCAATAGCCATGGATCTCAAACGCTATTAACGTTCTTAATAGTGAAGAAGAAGAAAGAGAAGGACCAGGAGGCTATCCCTCTATGATGAGTAGCAAATGACCTTCATAATGTCTGATACCCAACTAAATATTTTGTCCTCAATTACCAGTACTCAATTATATTGTACCTATTACCAAAAAGGGAATTTTTATTTTTATTTTTATTTTTATTTTACAGCCAAAATAATAACTTCTTGCAAGAAATTTATTTCAAAGAAGACTGCTGTTTTTTTTTTTTTTTTTTTTTTTTTTTTAATTAAATAATATACTAAAATCCGAAGGGAAAACAAATACAAGGAATCCGAACAATATTACCAAAAAAACAAAAAGGCTTAACCAAGCCCCACCAAAGAACCTAAAGTCAATTGAGGCTCAAGGGTTCAAACACACCAGCCATCCAAAAAACAACAAAAAGAGGACAAAAATAAGCTTTAAAGGAAGAAGAAGAGATGTGGGTGTAGAAACGCAACCCTAAAATGTTGCAGAAAATAATGGAAAAACAATAACAAACAATGCACATAGGTTTACGAGGTTTGGCAAGATTGCCTACGTCCTTTGTGAGATGAAATTCTACTTCACTATTAATGGAGAATAGGGTTATAATGCTCGTCTTCACACCTCTCAGTATTGTTTGCATTACACAGAAAGTAAACCTCGCTACAAATATATATATATATATATATATAGAGAGAGAGAGAGAGAGAGAGAGAGAGAGAGAGAGAGAGAGAGAGAGAGAGAATAGGGACTGCCGTCCTGCCTATCAAAGCTCCTACACCAGTACTCCTTGAAATAAATTGTGATGGAATACAAGATATTGTACACCAAGAGTGAGAGGAGAGAGATGAAAAATTAATGGAAGACGAATATCCCAAGATAAAGCTATAAGCTTATTCCTTTATTGTCCCATTAAAGGGAAAGGATAGAGAAAGTCTTTTTATTATCTTCAATCTTGATATGTGAAGGAAGAATTGGACCTTCTTCTCATCATTCTCTTCCGTCAAATGTGATAGAATGTAGCATAGATTGAATTCCCATGAAAATGAGAGAGTATCCACGCTCATTCCCTAGAGAAGGAATGTGCATGCTTGTAAATTTTTCTATAAACAACTCCATAATTGCTTTACCATAAAAGCGGAGAATGGGCTTTAATTAATTAAATGCTAGACACACCCCCACCCCCCACCCCCCACCCCCCCCCCAACCCACCTTCAGGAAAAAAAAGAAAAAAAGAAAGAAAGAAAGAAAGAAAATAATTAAATGAATAAAGGATTTGAAAAATAGAATGCACACAATCCTTTATAGTTATTTTTAGCAGCTTGCTTTCCTTGCTTGAACATGAATCCACAATTATGTTAAGCTTGGAGATGGGTGAGATTCGGGCATATGATGCAGATTAAGGTTTACAAAGAGAGACGAAATTTGGAAGTGTTTTTAGAACATGCAGTTCATTTTCATTTTTTGTATTTTTTTTTTCAATTCCTTTCTTCTTTTGAGTCTTTCTTGTTCTTGGTCTTCGTAGTAGGATAAACATCTACTGTTCTTGTTGGACCAATAGTGGAAGAACTCAATGGTGCTCAAGAATCAATGTTTTGTGGTCTCAATAGAGATGAGGGTGGGTGTTGAAATTTGGGGAATTGCTGGTTTTTTCAGTGACATATCTCCTTTGTTATGTGTGCTGAAGTATTTTGTGAGTTGCTTAGGAGCTGAAGCTGAGTTGCTGTAAATTTCTCTCTCCCCTCTTCTTTTGTTTTCTTCTCTGATAGAAGATGCATATTACCTATCAATTTTTTTTTTTTGTTTAATCACAAGCCAAAACGTGTGTAAGTTGTACCTGCTTTAGAGATTGGTTAGGCTAGCATTCCACAAAATTGAAAAAGATGGACTTTTTTCTTTTTTTTTTTTTTTTTGTAAAGGAAACAGTGAGTGATGTCATTCATAAATAGGGAGAATCATTTAAGACCCTAATGGGCTGTTCTAGCTATCATCGCATGGTGTGGTGAAGGAAAATTTTTTTCAAAATAGATTTCTAGGTTTAAAGAATGGAACTGAGATCCAAAAAATTCTTAGTTGATAGCAATCTCAATCGGTTTAGATCTATCATGAATCAGTCAGAATCAGCCAAATATATGACCTAACTGTAGAGACTTAGTATAAATGAGGCGAACAGGATGATCCTCATAAAGAGTATATGGTATTCATTGTATGATTACCTATAAAAGAAAATCTCGAAAACCAACCAGATATGTAATTACGATCTTAATTATGATTGAGTCTTGTGAGTTAGGAAGTGTCTAGACACCTACGTATTTAGAACTTGACGCTTCAATTTATTTGCAGCTTGTTTTATTCTAAAGAAACAATTAATGCAGTTTTTTTAATGAATAGTTGAATATAAGTCTGTTATTTCACATAGGAATTTGGAATTGCATTAACAAAATTTTCAATTTTAAAGACTCATTTTACCCAGCAATAAATAACTTAAATAAACCAATGTGAAAAATAAAAAAAATCTACGAATCTATTATAACCTAAGGGGGTGTCAATAAGGTTACAAGTAGGGTTGCAATAGGATCAGATTGGGCTGGGTTTTTGTAAAATCTAGCGTAATGGGCTCCGCCTTGACTCAAGTTCTGCAAAATCCAACTTTGACCCACACTCAGGGTGGGGGGTGGGCTAACCCTAATTGACCCTAACCCATGGGAGAAGAAGAAGAAGACACGACATGATTGGGCCGGACTAGATCCTGACTTGACCTTGACTCAGGGAAAAATATCGCAGCCTTGACCTGCCATCAAGACCAATGTAATTCTACCCCCCTAGTCATGTTCAGGCTTAAGATTAACGCACGCCAACAAGCCCAAACTTGCAAACTACAGTTATAGATTTTTTTTTTCTTCTTTTGTTACCATAAACAAGAACTTATTTATGAAAAAGAATAATCGAAATGGGCCAACTGGTACGTTAAAATTTACAACTCAATCAACAAATTCCAATTCCAATTCCAAATTGGGCTATATTTTCTTTTTCTCTTTTTAGATACCCTTTTGCAGCAAGGCAGTAGTGCAGAACCCTTCCCAAGGCCCCATTGCCCAAATACGGAAAGTCAGTAACAATAATTTAATAATTCTACAAAAAATTAATAAATCAATATATATTTTTTTTTCGATAGAGACGACGAAACCTTCATCATATAAAGTAGGACCCGTCCCGACCTTAGAAAGTTAGAATTTCTATCCAACGGAGCGGCCTTCCCGTTTAGGTGGACCATTTATGCAGCATCGGATTAGAATCTCATTAACAAAAAAAGGGGTCCCACAATGTAATTACCATCAGACGGACTGATACCAATCTGATGGAAGTACAGATTCCTCGAAATGTGGGATTGTTGCACATGGAATCGTCCTCTCCGCGAGTGGAGTGAACCCTCAAATCTCTCAATCCCCTTTCGTTTCAAAAATTTTGGATGATCTTGATGTAACGCTTCGCAAGAATCACTTGGGGGAAGTCGCCCAACACTGCAGACCCCTTGTCTTCTTCCCCCGTTCTCCCCCTTTAAAATCCCATTGGCTTCTCCCCCCCAACTTCACTCCACCACTCTTATTAGGTCTCCAGTACTACTCGTGTCTCACACACACACTCACTCTGCAAGAAAAATGCCGTCTGCTGCCACTCTCCTCCGCTTCTCTGCCACAGCTATTCCCTGCCACCAGAGGAGATCTCTCCCTCTTACAGATCTCCACCTGCCTTTCTCCGGTGAGTTTGCTCTTATTAATTTATCCCACCCACCCCCATGCATGCGCTGCTGCCTGCCTTATCAGAGTTAGTTATATAGACAATCTCCCTCTCTCTCTCTCTCTCTACAGAACTATTCCATTGGAAAAACCAATGGATCCAAGATCAGTTCTTCCTACCATTCTGTTGCATTTCATTACTGATTCTGATCGTTTTTTTTTCTTTCCTTCTTTCCTCTTCTCTTTCCGGCAGGTAAAAAAGTTGAAATTTGTCGGTTATAACTTACTTTGTAGCATTCTTTAGTGATTTACCAGAATTTTTTCACTTAAAACAAAACCTTTTTGTTCTTTCTTTAGCCTTGTGATCAAACTTTGTGGTGAAATTCTGAAAATTGGATTCTTTAGGACAAGGAAACTCTTTCCTGACAGAAATTAATTTCCGGTTGCTAGCTTCCACTAAAATGTTTTCTTATGAATCTTTATCATATCTTTTGGAATTCTTTTAAATAAAATATATATTCTTTCCCTGTGTTGGAGTAGGCTTGGACCTTAGTGCTTCTTTACCACTTTTCCTTTCTTCCTTTTCGATCCTAGCAAGAGTTTAGTTCTATTTATTTCCTTGGTTAATTAGGTTTCTCTAAGGTATATATAATTAATTTTGTCTACTAAACTATCATACACTTTAGTATAAGCCTTTTCCTCCTTTCTTCTTGATTCCCACTCCCAATGGGCGTCGGTCCCACAGATTGAACAGTTGACTGCTTTTCTTACCTTTACCAAAGCGGATTTTGACTTATTGATTAAGTATTTCTTCACCTAGGTCTCTTCACTAAACTTTTCTTCCTTTTCCACCCAAAGGGTGAGATTTTTTTTTTTTTTAATTAAGGTACATTTAATTATGTGGGTGGTCTTAAGATTCTCAGTAAAAAAAATTTGATCTTTCACTCTTTGACTTATTGAATGAAAAATATTCTGTTAATTTTAAAACTAAAACTGGAATTTCAGATGTTTGGTCTATTTCGGGAAGAGAGAAACGAACAAACTTCAATCTTTTGCTTGGTTCGAGAATTGATATCATATCCAAAACTCGCAGTCAAGGTAACTAACAATAAGATAATTCTATTACGTACAATGAATCCATGCATAGAACGGACACACCTCATGATTATATGCACACATACCATGGGTACATGTATGCATGTGCTCATATGGTGACTTGGTTTGGGCAGTCTATAGGGACGTTTATCGAAGTGGCCAGACAGGAATAGAGAGACAAGAGACTTTCATAGATGATAAAGAAGCAGCTTCGATGGTAAGCCCTAAGCTTAATTTGCATGGTGGGTTTGTTTAATTTCCACTATTTTTTTTTTTCTAATGATTCTCAACTGTAAATTTCTAACATGGAGCCAACTTGATGAAGGTTTACTTTGCAAATGAGAAAGAGGAGAAAATCCAGTCCATTAAAATGATGTTAAGATCGATGGAGGATGGTGAGATTAGCATATCAGCTTATGATACCGCTTGGGTTGCACTGGTGAAAGATATTAATGGAAGTGGTGTTCCTCAATTCCCTTCTAGCCTTCAATGGATTGTGGAGAATCAACTCCCTGATGGATCTTGGGGTGATCGTTTTATATTCTCTGCTCATGATCGGATTCTTAACACTTTAGCATGTATTATTGCGTTGAAATCGTGGAACATTTATCCAGAACTACGTGAAAAGGGTATACTCCGCTATGTTGAAGATTAAGACGTATAACTAGTCATAGTTAGATATTTCTATCAATTTCTGAAAAAAAATAATACAAAAACAATGATGCATTTTATCAAAGATATACTATACATATAATTGCAATTAATTTACATATATAAATTAACAATACATTAACATATGCCGACACACCATATTTTTTTAATGCAAGAGATCGCTGCCTGGTTGCATGGCTCCTAAACCAGCACAAGGGCCAATAAAGGCACGAGTAGGAGCATCAACACCCCTCAAATTTTTTCTTATATTTCACAAGGAGTGGAGCGATATTGCATACCCTTATGTCTAGGCACATGGCCATGCACACCACAAGGAAGCTTTCCTTTACTTTTATTTATATTCCTAAATTGATTACATGAAGGATTTGATTTGGGATTTGTTTGTCTTTGTAGGCTTGGTATTTATTAGAGAGAATATGTCCAAGCTTGAAAGTGAAAATGAGGAGCACATGCCCATAGGTTTTGAAATTGCGTTCCCTTCCCTTATGGAAATTGCTGAGAGGCAAGATTTGCAAGTTCCAACAGATATTCCAGTCATAAATGAGATATATGCCAAAAGAAATCTAAAACTCACAAGGTACCACCTAGGGATTTCATAATGAAATTTAGGGAAGTGACTACTTTTTTATAAGAATTTTTTTTTTTTTTAATACTCATGCAATAATTATGTATATATAAAAATATATATATTTGGTAGGATACCCAAGGACATGATGCATGTAGTGCCCACAACGCTCCTCCATAGCTTGGAAGGAATGGATGGTTTGGATTGGGATAAGCTTCTACAGCTACAGTGTGAAGATGGGTCATTCTTGTTTTCTCCATCATCCACTGCCTTCGCACTTATGGAAACGAAAGATGAAAGATGCTTAAAATATCTCAAGAAAGCTGTCCAAACATTCAATGGTGGAGGTAATTAAAGCACTTCTCTTTTTGTGAAGCAACTTCACTTCCTTTTTTGAACTTTTTCATGTGTATATGTTTGGGGTGTTTGGACTTAATATTCTTAGTTCTTATTCTTTCAGTCCCTAATGTTTATCCGGTGGACTTGTTCGAGCATATTTGGACTGTGGATCGCTTGGAACGCCTTGGAATTTCTAGATACTTCAAATCAGAAATTAAAGAATGCCTCAATTATGTCTTTAGGTACTATAATTCTCTAGAACTCTAAAACTAACCTCAATCATGTCCTTAGGTGTTATAATTTCTACTCTAAAACTAGGTTGTTACGTGCTTAAAAGCCATGGTACTAATGGGATGCATCATATCAGACCTCTTAATTTAATTAAACCATTGGGACCATATATGGACCATTCCTAGCTAGCTACAATTAAGGGATATATAGATATATTACTACTTATCAACCCACTTCACTAATGAGGTTTAGGTTCCCATGCATTCTCCCCTATTTAATTAAGTATAAATATTTGGCAGATATTGGAGCGAGGATGGGATCTGTTGGGCTAGAAATTCAAGAGTCCATGACATTGACGATACGGCCATGGGATTCAGACTTTTGAGGTTACATGGACATGAGGTTTCACCAGGTGATGATGATGATGATATATATAATATGATCGATGCTAAAATAATAATAATAATAATAATAATTAAGACAGATATATAGAACAAAATGATTATTATTCTAATTAAAATTCCAATAAAAATGTTTGTGTCAATCTATATTGCAGATGCATTTCGGCATTTTGAGAAGGGGGGAGAGTTCTTCTGCTTTGCAGGGCAATCGAACCAGGCCATTACTGGAATATTTAACCTCTATAGAGCCTCTCAAGTGTTGTTCCCAGGGGAGAGCATCCTAGAAGAAGCCAAGGCGTTTGCTTCCAAATTCTTGAGAGAGAAACAAGCAACCAATCAGCTTCTAGATAAATGGATAATCACTAAAGATTTGCCTGGCGAGGTATATATCCATATAATACTTTTAAAAAGTAAAATCAAGAACCAATCCATGCACACTTGGCCCATCATCTTCACTTATATACACCCGGTCCACTTCTTAATCACTCATGGAATGAGCTTTATTAATGAAAGTTAATTAACCTTCAAGTTTCCTTTATGATAATTAGGTGGATTACGCCCTTGACTTTCCATGGTACGCAAGCCTACCCCGGATAGAGGCCAGATTCTACATCGAACAATATGGTGGAGACAACGATGTATGGATCGGGAAGACACTGTACAGGTTCTTCTTCTTCTTCTTCTTCATTAAGGTCTTGAGAGGCTAAACCCTAATTCTAACCATCAACTTGCAAACATATATAGGATGCCTTACGTTAACAACAACGAGTATCTGGAGCTAGCCGAGGCGGACTTCAACAACTGCCAAGCATTACATCAGCTGGAGTGGACTGCTATTCAGAAGTAAGATAATCAAAACCCTTAAACTCACTTTGATATAGATGCCACTGATCAGTGTGAGTGAGCTTTTTAGCTCATGGTCATGAGTTTAATCTGTACTTATGTACATAGGTGGTATAAAGAATGCAATCTTGGTGAGTTCGGGGTGGGGAGAAAACAGCTCCTCCAAGCCTATTTTGTGGCAACGGCCAGCATATTCGAGCCTGAGAGGGCGAACGAGCGGCTGGCTTGGGCGAGGACAGCTCTACTTGTGGACGCAGTGAAATCTTACATGGAGATGGATACCATCACTGTGGATAAAAGGAAAGAATTTGTCAGTAATTTTAACTACACCATCCGTAGTTGCAGCACCACCAATTTCGATGGTACTGTAGAAATTCCTGGAAGCACGGAATGGAAGACGACAGGAAAGAAACTCATGGAAGCACTCGTCACAACCCTAAATAGTACTGCAGTGGAGACCCTAATGATACAACGTCTAGACGTACGTCACCCGTTGCTTTGCGCCGTAAGTACACCCACATCATCACTTTAGATCCCATGAAATCTTAGATACCAAACAACTGCGCTTCCTTTTAGTTGTTTTGAATTGAGATTTTAATCTTCTTGTTCTTTGATGGTGGCTTTCGTGCAGTGGAACACCTGGTTACTGACGTGGTGCCTTGATAAAGTAGTAGAAAAGAAGCAACATGGAACTGAGTCAACTGGTGAAGGAGAGCTCGTAGTGTTCACTATAAACCTTTGTGCCGGACGTTCCATCTCGGAAGAATACTCGTTCCAACCCCATTACCAGCGTCTCCTCTATCTCACCAATTCAATCTGTCTCCACCTTCGTCTGCTTCTTAATTCCCAGGTACTACTCTAAAACAAAACCTCTGAAAACAAACGATGATAAGATAGTACGGATCAAATTCTTGTACGAGAATCATTTTCGTACAATCCTGATCTATACACATGGAATCCAATCTCATTATGAATTTCAGCTGGATTCCATATGATGCATCAGGATCATACGAGAACCTGATTTATCTTCCGATAAAGAGACACTCCATAGGTCGAGGAAGATCTCTAGTGATCAGACCACATGCCTCTACACACCCCACAATTGGGCCAAAAAATGGTTCCTAGGTCCCGCCTCTTTTTCTTTTAGCACCAATTCACTACTCTTATTCACAACATCAAACCGGATATCCATAATTAATATAGGAGGTTAATTTTGGTTGATCTTGTTGTTGAATATCTTAGCCTTTCTCTCTCACCAAATGCGAGGAATGGAAGCACCAAAGGCCATCTTTGCAATCATTCTAATAGAGCCCCTGCCAAACTTATTAACAACACATTCTGCCTCATGCCAAACAGTAGTGATGAGCCTTTTGTTTGCTCTCATAGGGCTTAGGGTTTAAGATTTTTTCGACGTGGATCAGCTTTTGATCCTCGTAGGTGTTAAGCTTCTTTGGGTCCCCCTGGTGATTGTAAGGCCAATCTTTGAGTGGGTGAGGGGTAGTCCCTACTATTTGTACATTGTTTTTTTTTTTTTCAATAAATTTGATAATATGTTTTCAATATTTTTTTTTTTGTGTTTTTTTTTTTTTTTGGACTTATTTTTAATGTTTTCTTCTATGTTATGATGTAATCATCAGGGCCATAGGAAGAAGGATAGCACAGGTACCGGTCAAATAGATCCCCTTATGCAAGAGCTGGTTCAACTAGTTCTCCGGAACTCCGACGGCATAGATCCTGACTTCAAGAGAACTTTCCTCACCGTTGCTAAGAGCTTCTATTATGTTGCCCATTGCACCCCTGCCACCATCAACTACCATATTAACAAAGTTCTCTTCCAGACTCTGCCTTGACTCTGTTTTCTTTATATTTAATTTCCCTTTATTTTACTTTATACCTTTTTTATTTTGTTTTACAAATAGTTGCACTAATTATATGTTTATGTTTTACTTAAAACAGAATGGTGTTGTTAATTGTCTTGAATACTACATGCCTAAAATTGGGTACCATAAAAAAAAAAAAAACCATACGATCTCCGAGATAGGACCCAGCTAACATTGGTTTTGATCTCTGAAAATAGAACATGTGGCAGGTATAAGAGCCCCAGACCAGACCTGAGACCTGAGACCTGAGATATTAATTGCTAAACCAAATTATTCACTAGGACCGCCATTCTCGCTCAGGAGGCTCGTTTCTGTGCTAGTATGGGCCTCATGGTTACTTATGCCGCAAAACACTGTGTCTTGTCATGGGCTAGTGCGAGGGCGTTGGGAGATCGGGCTGGGTTGGTTTGAACTTCTTCACTTTAGGACCTCGCACCACAGTTGTTCTATTCAAGTAACCGGTCCTCAAGGCTAGGCATGGTTCTATTTATAAATAGTTGGTTGAGTATTAGTCTTTAATTGAACTACTAATAATCGAGCTCAATGGGCCTTAGAATTAAGCAGGTTGATGAGGTATTTATCTCTAAATGGACTTAAAATGTATCAGGTTAAGTGGAGCTATTAATTTATTGGTCCTGATTTGGCACCCATCGGATAGCAACCTTGTACTAGAAACACCACATATTAATTGAGCCGAGCTGAAGTCCAACATATTTAATAAATGAGTCAGGCCGGTTTAGGGTTTCCTGATTGGGCTCAGTCAAGCTTGGAATTCACACCCCTAGCCAAGGTTTCGAGTGCCATACTAACATCTCAAAGTTCAGACCAATGCCACTTGATGAATGGATCTTAAAGTAAGATATGGTTCAGATCTAGCACTGAAATAAAGTGCAACCCCAAGACTTACCCAAAAAGAAAAGAGGCCTTCTTTTTGTTGAAATTTGAAAACGTCCACACATTTGTGATCAGTTGTAATGATTTCCACTACCAACCTTCCTCAGGGTGGGTCTCCAAGCATTAATTTGTGAGTCTCATCTTACCATTCTCTTTATAGTGGGATTATGCAACTGGACTGACTGAAGAGTCAATCATTTCCCATGAGGGGAGGGTCCAATGGAATGATGGCCTCATGGGAAGGGTTAAGGGCAAGTCAAATGGAGGGTGAAAGGAAAATCCCACCATGCCAGAAAGTTGAAATGTATATTATGATTCAGTGTGAGCTTTGGTCTGTTGATGTGTGAAGGAAGAAGTGCAGGAACCAGAATGTCATCTACCATGCATGTGCTCTAATGTGGGATCTTGTCTGACATTTCTAGATACAATTAATGAGGATATGAAAGAATAAGATTATGTCAAACAAGTTGTAACTTTAGAAGAGGACTTTCTTCAAACACCTCCGGACTGTTTCATAATCCACTGTAGTAGGTAAAGTCAGAGTTGTGCGGGGCCGGGTAAGTAGGTAACCATCTCAATTCTCTATTCGGGCTGGCCTACTTCTTATACATATGCCCTGATCACTTCATATCTGAAAGTAAGGAATCGATCTAATAATTCTCTATCCGATAAGCTTTTCTGTCGGCAGTGGTTGCATGCTAGCTTTTGTTTCTCCTTTACTATCCTCTCACCGAGAAGTAGGCACAATTTTTATGACTATTTTTTGGGGGAATTTACTATCACTCACCTACACTTGGCCTATGTTTATTAAAATTTTCATACTTTTTATTTTTTTATTGATGCTCCCCTGCTTTTTTATTTTTACATCTCTTTTTTCCCTACTCTATTTAATTTCCAAGATTACCATTCTTTTTCACTTGTAACCTATTACAGTCATTTTCAAATTGATTGGTTCAAAACATGGTTTGAACCAAACCACTAACAATTTTTGTCTCATTTAATCATCAAGAATATTATAAATTCAAAAAATAATAATTTTATATCTGATCTATATCTATATCGGTATCATATATTTCAATCGAGTGCCACACTTTATTTTTTTTTTAATCCTTAAATTGGCTGAGATCGATACCATTCTAATACCGATAAAAAAATAGATTGCTAAACTTGTGATGATGGATGGGTTAGAAAATAATAATAATAACAAATAAACAACCTCCTTGATAATTGGATGAGACAAAATAAAAATAAAATAATAATAAATAAATAATATCTTTAAGGACACATCAGCTATGTCAATATCCTTGATGATTAGATGAGACAAAACTTGGAAGAGGTTTGGTTCAAATCATACTTTAAACCAATCAATATGAAAAAAGTGTAATAGGTTACAACTTACAAGTGAACAGGAAAGGTAATCTGGGCATTTAAAAAGATCAAGAGAGAAAGAGATGTAAAAATAAAAAGGCAAGGGAGTATCAGTAAAAAAATAAAAGGTAGGAGAGTTTTAATAAATATAATCCAAGTGTAAGGGAGTGATAGTAAACTCCCTTTTTTTTTTTTTTTCAATGGTACTTTAAAATTCTTATATGTTACCAACTCATATCAGTCATATTAGGGTTGATTCTAAATTAGTTACAAAAAAAATTTGATGCAGGTTGATATGATTTTGTCGTCTTGAATTCTCTCACATTATAAGTCAGTTATGAGGATGAGTTCTCTCAAAATGAGTATCAATAGTACAAAGCAGTCAATCCTTGATCCCAAACCTGATGCCAGAGTGAAATCCCCCCCTCCCCCTCCCCCCCCCTCCCCCCCAAAACTCTTCTCTCTTGATTGGAACCTGACTCGCAACTGACATGAGACCCTAATCCAACAGCAATTATAGATCAAGTATAAGAAACTGAGAAATTATCCCAGATGAGGGGCTGTGGATGGGGCTCTCTCTCCCTCTCATATGATAGTCAGGAGACCACCATAGACACACTTGAAGACATGTTCCCAACTGCCAAAGATAAACTAGTTAAAGAACCGGCAAAAGGCGCTGGAAGAAGCATTGGAAAGACGGCATTGGACATAAGAGTCAAAGATGAAAGGTAAGGAACAAAACGGCTTCTTGTCCATTTCCGCCAAAAGTCCTCACATAATGAATTTCTGTTTATTTATTTATGGGGACTTTTTTTTCTGTCTTGGAAGACATGGTGCAAAATGACCACTGTACCTCTTTTGATCCATGCTTGAGTGTGCGTTTTCATTGATTGATAAAAATATTATTATTTATTTATTTATTTATGTAGTAAATGTATATGTTCCCACAACATTGCTTGGGGTAGTCCCCGATTTCACTCTTGGAATTAGTTATTACTGATAATGTAATCTAATATAATTTAATGACAATTATTTGTGCATGTCAATTCAAATTTTTTTTTTTAATATATATATAATTCTAAAGAAAAAGAATGATAACAAGCCAACGGATGGCAGCCCTACCTTCTGAAAAAGGACAAAACCCTAGAGAGGGAGGAGTTTACAAGACAAAACAAAAACTAGGGGAAATGAACTCTCAATAGTCTCGTGGCCTTTGTGTGCAGACATATGCGGCAAAAGATGCCTCCACTCATTCCTATGAAATCCTAAAAACACACGCCAAGTTTATATCCATGTGTGCCCCTCATTGGCCCAACATTGATGCATACGTCGCATGACTAGGGAGTATTCTTTTCCCTAAATTAAGAAAAGCACAAAGAATTCCGAAGGAAATCAAAACTAATCCAACTCAAATACACAAAGGGATATATAAGTTCAGAAACTTACTTCTAACTCATCGTCCAAGGGTCCAGACGGGAGAAATCTTCCATTTCTCCACAAGAAAAATGTTTCGAGAGGATTTTTCCCTTTTATGGTATTCTATAGTTCCTTTTTCTGTCGTTAATGAACCTTTTTTTTTTTTTGTTAAAGCTGTTAATAACTTAATATTGGTGGCTCTATTCCATTAGGCATACACCCTAAACTAGAGAATTGAATTCAAATAGAAGTTTATTTTTGTTGGACACTATCGCCCAGGTACTTTATCGAATGTCCATACATGGTTTCTACTTTCTAGTGTTGCATTCAATAAGGACTTTGGGAAAACTCTCTCTCTCTCTCTCTCTCTCTCTCTCTCTCTCTCAATAAAAATCTAAAAGAAAAAAAAAAGGTGAACTTACAGAAACTTGGTGTTTTATTTTGATTTCTATAAATCAGAACAAAATTTTCTGATCACCAGCTCCAGACCATATAGATATGAAATATATCTCCCCGTCCCCTATTTGATTGAGCTGGAAGGTCAGATAATCCTGAGCATATTTTTTAGGTTGGTTTGAACTTCAAAAATTAATCTAATGTCTCATAACCAAATTGAACCATTCAGATTTTCTGATGTGTAGCTTTCCAATTATATGAAAATGTGAATTATATGGTCCTAGTTGGTGGGTAATAATACATGTATTGCATGATAATTTTGAAAATTGTTTCAAAACAAGATCTATTCTAAAAGGTTGGGATAATTGTATAACCAATTGGGGAGATATACAGTTGGCCTCATGGTTGGAAACCTTTAAAATTAACCTAATTGACACATTTTTTTAATAAATTGGGCCTTAAAAGTGGATTTGAAAGTGAAATATTGTTGTGCATAAAAAGTTAGATAATTATATGAGGTATCTAATGTTTCGAGAAATTCACGGTTAGAGTACTTTAATATTTCACATATTATGTTTGAGATTTTTAAACCAAGATAACATTAGTTAGATTAACCAATATTTTTCTTATTTCCAATTTATCCTCATATATTTATTTATTCATTATTTTTTTTTTAATTCACATACACTAAGTAAGGCTGTAAGATTTATTTCTTCAATGTTAGTCATGAAGAATCATTATTGATTAGAAGTTAAATCCTTAATTTCTTGTGTTGATTAGATAGGGAGAGATGGAGTGTGGATCAGGTTCTTGTACGATAACCATTCTCGTACGGGCTGATCCACACAGATGAATTCACCATAGAGTTTGTTGTTGGGTAGATTCTATCTGTGCGGATCAGCCCTGTACAAAAAAGGTTCCTGTATAAGGACTTGATCCGCTCTCAAAGAGATGGGGTCTATTTGAAACAACTTTGTCCTCCAAGGTGGGGATGGGTGTTTGGGGGGGGGGGGTGGACAGGAGCACAAGGGTTGGAGGGTAGTAGTCTCAACTGTCAAGGGTGGTGTATGACTAGGGAGTTGTAGAGGTGGGAGACTGGGAGGGTGGGGGGACATGGGGAATTGGTGAGGTGGGGAATTGCAGAGGGCGGGGATGGGGCAGGATCAACAAGTTGTAGGTACAATGTTGTAAATTTGCTTGATAATGAAAAGATTAATATTATTGTAAGTTAAATATACAAGGCTAAATTGAAATTTAAAAGAAAAAGAAAAAAAAAATATTGATTAATGGCACAGGATGGATACCCCATTTCTCAAGAAGATAAGTAAAAACCTCAAAAACAATAAATTCCCCAAGAGACCATATGAGGTGCATACCCCATTTCTCAAGAAGATAAGCATTTCTAAGGGATCGAGGACCCTTATGATTAATTGGCACGGCATCGGGCCTCCACATCTAACTAATGCTATCTTGACCCTAAAACTTTAAGGCAGTTATCGAGTACTTTATCCTCTAGGTCTAATAATTGGCTCACTTATTTAGAAGGAAGAAAATAATGACACAACATTCTCTATGTTTCCTTGGCAATGCCCATTGCAATGCAACACATGCCAACACATGCTATTCCTTTATAAATATATATATATATATATATATATAATAGAAAGTAAACGAATATTTAAGGTTACCTCAATGTAGCTCCTTTCACAGTGGAATAGATTTAGTTGTCGTACACATCCTCTTTGCATGAACAGTGATGATCAAAAGTTGTCGTATGCATTGCTTTAGAGACACGCACTCTCAATTGGAAGAGATAAAAAATAATAGGAATAGAGATAGAGCTCTTGAGATTAGGTCAAAATCTTATAATGTTATTTATAGAGATCTGATCAACTAAGATTTCTAATCCTAGCGGGTCTATAATTGCCCCACATGAACGACCCATGAATAAATCAGATGAAGACCCAGTATGATTAACATTTTAAAGGGAATTATTTATTTCATGAGACGCAAATCATATATATTTGTGTATCTTTTAGGCCTACACTCCCCAAGAAAAAGGGAATTATTCCTTTGTTGAAACTCTCAAATTCCTTTTATATTCACATTTATTTATATATAAACATACATATAAGTGCTACGATTTGCAAAACAAATTATTCACAAATATGTAAAATAAAACAAAATACAAAGAAAACAGAATCAAGCCACACTCTGGAAGAGAACTTTGGCAATATGGTGGTTGATGGTGGAAGGGTTACAATGGGCAGCATAATAGAAGCTCTTAGCAACAGTGAGGAAAGTTTTCTTGACATCGGGATCGATTCCGTCGGACTTTCGGAGAACAAGTTGAACCAGCTCTTGCATTAGGGGATCTATTTGGCCAGTACCCAAGCTATTCTTCTTTTTATGGCCCTGATGATCAAATAATCACATTTAATAAAACAATAAAGATAAGCTCTAATGGAGGAAGAAACATTTTAGTTCAGTGATTAATGGAGGTTTTGGTTTGAGAGTAATACCTTGGAATTAAGAAGCAGACGAAGGTGGTGACAGATTGAGTTGGTGAGGTGAAGGAGACGCTGGTAGTGGGGGTGAGAAGAGTGTTCTTCTGAGATGGGACGTCCGGCACAAAGGTTTATAGTGCGCACTAGCAGCTCCCCTTCACCTTCTTCTCCTCTTCTTTTTCCTGGTACTTGAACTCCTCTTCCATTAGTTGACTCAACTCTTTGTTGCTCCTTTTCTACTGCTCCATCTGGGCACCACAACAGTAACCATGTGTTCCACTGCACCATAGCGACAAAAAAGGAACAATAAGTAACGCAGTTAATGTGCACAAAGCCCATGTTCACAAGGAGATCTTGGGTGGTCTAGATCTTTTCCTCACGTGATGCCCTTTTCAAATGGAATTCTCTCGTCTGTGGGGTATTAGACCATGAATCAATTTTTAACTTGTGATCCAAATACCCCTTGAATGATGAGATCTCATGTGAAATGGATTACTCCTCACCTCTTCTTATAAGGCAGTGGTATCTCAAGTTGATTGTGTGCTACTGTACTTACCGTGCAAAGCAAGTGGTGTCGTACGTCTAGGCGGTGTATCACTAGGGACTCCATGGCAATACTGTTTAGGGTTGTGACAAGTGCTTCTAGAAGTTTTTTTCCTGTCGTCTTCCATTCGGAGGGCTTCCTGGTCACCCTGCCCAAGGATTTGATGCAAAGTACACAGTAGAAATTAAAGAGTAGAGAGAAGAACTGGCACAGGATAAAGGGCCCATGAAAGAAAAATTGGAAAGAAAGCCCCCCACCACTGACCACACTCATCACTGAACTATACACATTATTGTCTTACCACAACCCAATACCACTGTTGTGATGGATATCGAAAGTGCTGCTGCAACTGTGGATGGTGTTGTTGAAATCATTGACAAATTCTCTCCTCTGATCCACAGTAGTGGTGTCCATCTCCATGAAAGACTTGACTGCTTCCAGAAGCACAGCAGCCCTCGCCCATGTCAACCGCTCGCTCGCCCTCTCAGGTTCAAACATGCTGGCCATTGCCACAAAATAAGCTTGTAGAAGCCCCCTTCTCCCCACTCCGAACTCACCGAGATTGTATTCACTATACCACCTGCGTAGAGATTAAACTCATGACCATGAGCTAAAAAGCTCACTCACACTGATCAGTGGCATCTATATCAAAGTGGGTTTAAGGGTTTTGATTATCTTACTTCTGAATAGCAGTCCACTCCAGCTGATGTAATGCTTGGCAGTTGTTGAAGTCCGCCTCGGCTAGCTCCAGATACTCGTTGTTGTTAACGTAAGGCATCCTATATATGTTTGCAAGTTGATGGTTAGAATTAGGGTTTAGCCTCTCAAGACCTTAATGAAGAAGAAGAAGAAGAACCTGTACAGTGTCTTCCCGATCCATACATCGTCGTCTCCACCATATTGTTCGATGTAGAATCTGGCCTCTATCCGGGGTAGGCTTGCGTACCATGGAAAGTCAAGGGCGTAATCCACCTAATTATCATAAAGGAAACTTGAAGGTTAATTAACTTTCATTAATAAAGCTCATTTCATGAGTGATTAAGAAGTGGACCGGGTACATAGAAGTGAAGATGATGGGTCAAGTGTGCATGGATTGGTTGTTGATTTTACTTTTTAAAAGTATTATATGGATATATACCTCGCCAGGCAAATCTTTAGTGATTATCCATTTATCTAGAAGCTGATTGGTTGCTTGTTTCTCTCTCAAGAATTTGGAAGCAAACGCCTTGGCTTCTTCTAGGATGCTCTCCCCTGGGAACAACACTTGAGAGGCTCTATAGAGGTTAAATATTCCAGTAATGGCCTGGTTCGATTGCCCTGCAAAGCAGAAGAACTCTCCCCCCTTCTCAAAATGCCGAAATGCATCTGCAATATAGATTGACACAAACATTTTTATTGGAATTTTAATTAGAATAATAATCATTTTGTTCTATATATCTGTCTTAATTATTATTATTATTATTATTTTAGCATCGATCATATTATATATATCATCATCATCATCACCTGGTGAAACCTCATGTCCATGTAACCTCAAAAGTCTGAATCCCATGGCCGTATCGTCAATGTCATGGACTCTTGAATTTCTAGCCCAACAGATCCCATCCTCGCTCCNAAAAAAAAAAAAAAAAAAAAAAAAAAAAAAAAAAAAAAAAAAAAAAAAAAAAAAAATCTTATCAAAAGGTAGTCACTTCCCTAAATTTCATTATGAAACCCCTAGGTGGTACCTTGTGAGTTTTAGATTTCTTTTGGCATATATCTCATTTATGACTGGAATATCTGTTGGAACCTGCAAATCTTGTCTCTCAGCTATTTCCACGAGGGAAGGGAACGCAATTTCAAAGCCTATGGGCATGTGCTCCTCATTTTCATTTTCAAGCTTGGACATATTCTCTCTAATGAACATCATGCCTACAAAGACAAACAAATCTCAAATCATATCCTTCATGTAATCAATTTAGGAATATAAAATAAAAATAAATAAATAAATAAGCAAAAGAAAGCTTCCTTATTGCGTGTATGCATGATCATGTGCCTAGACATAAGGGTATGCAAAATTATCGCCCCACCCCACCCCTTGTGAAATAATAATAAAAAACAAATCGTAGGGGTGTTGATAATCCTACTTGTGCCTTTTATTGGCCCTTGTGCTAGTAAGGGGTCATGCAATCAGGCAGCAATCTCTGGTCTTAAAAAAATATGATGTGTCGGCATATGTTCATAAATAGTTAATTTATATATGCAAATTAATTGCAATTATATGTACAGTATATCATTAATAAAATACATCATTGTTTTTGTATTTTTTATTTTTTCAGATATTGATAAAATATCTAACTATGACCAATTATACATCTTAATCTTCAACATGGCTGTGTATACCCTTTTCGCATAGTTCTGGATAAATGTTCCACGATTTCAACGCAATGACACATGCTAGAGTGTTAAGAATCCGATCATGAGCAAAGAATATAAAACGATCACCCCAAGATCCATCAGGGAGTTGATTCTCCACAATCCATTGAAGGCTAGAAGGGAATTGAGGAACACCACTTCCATTAATATCTTTCACCAGTGCAACCCAAGCGGTATCATAAGCTGATATGCTAATCTCACCATCCTCCATCGATCTTAACATCATTTTAATGGACTGGATTTTCTCCTTTCTCACATTTGCAAAGTAAACCTTCATCAACGAGGCTCCATGTTAGAAATTAATTACACTTGAGAATCACCAGCACAAAAATAATGGAAGTTAAACAAACCCACCAAATTAAGCTAAGGATTTACCATAGAAACTGCTTCTTCATCACCTTGGAAAGTCTCTTGCCTCTTTATTCCTGTCTGGCCACTTCGAAACACGTCCCTATAGACTGCCCAAACCAAGTCACCATATGAGCGCATGCATACATGTGCCTATGATACGAGTGTGCGTGTGTGTGTGTGTTTATTTAATTATTAATGGAAATTGTATTTCTTGTTGTGTTTTACCTTGGATGCGAGTTTTAGACATGATGTTGCATCTTGAACGAAGCAGAATGCTGAAGTTTATTTGTTTATTTCTTTCCGCAATAGACCAAACATCTGAAATTCCAATTTTAACTTCAAAATTAGTAGAACATTTTTCACTCAATAAGGCCCAATTTCTCTATACATCATTCATGGTGGAGAATTAACATTTTAAGGGTATTTTAGACCATGAATAATAATAGGGTGTTAATCAACGATGAACAAAAATCTAATCATAGTGTCTCATCACCATGACCCGCAATTGAAGGAAACTTAATCCAAAAGTCAACATGTGCTTTTGAAATGATTAAAAAAAAAAAATCAACTGTTCAATCTGTGGGATCAAAGACCTAAGCAAGGATTTACCGAGTTTGGTTATCTACATGTATGTTAACTTGGATGTACATCTGAGGTTACACACTTCCTCTATTCCTATCATTACATGGGTGAAGAGAGGTATACATAGAAGCAAAAGGGACATATGTTCAATCCTCACATGTTGGTGATTAGGTGAACATACATGCAATAGATTTAAATTCATTTTACCACTACTTTCAATAAAAAAAAAATAATAATTTTTTTTTGTCCTTAGCCATGATATGATACGAATATCCATCCCAATTCAAAATTGGTCAGGTATCAGTATGGGCCTCAACAAATACCAATAGAATCCCACCGAACCAATACCGATACTTGGGAACCACCAAGCATGTATGTAAGGATAAAAAAGGAGAGTAAAGAGGTGAAAATGAAACACGGTGTTATATCTAAGGCGACTCCAAAGCCCGAAGAGGAAATAAAATATAAATTTTAATAGAAATTAAGCCTAGATGCATAGCTCCTGTGCACTAGACAAAAGGATGGCATAATGATGCCCCACCCCTTGAAAAAAAAAAATCCTTCTATTATACCCATGTGCATTTTTTCAAGCATGTATCTAAGGATAAAAAAGGAGAGTAAAGAGGTGAAAATGAAACACGGTGTTATATCTAAGGCGACTCCAGAGCCCGAAGAGGAAATAAAATATAAATTTTAATAGAAATTAAGCCTAGATGCATAGCTCCTGTGCACTAGACAAAAGGATGGCGTAATGATGCCCCACCCCTTGAAAACAAATCTCCTTCTATGATACCCATGTGCATTTTTTCATATATTGGCCCCAACGTTTGCGCTGGCCAAGTGACTAGGGAGCATTCTTTTTCCCTTTTACATTTTATAGGAAAAGAACACTACCTCGTCGTGCGAATCCAACACAAGGCACAAGAGAGTGCCAAATTACCACATCACCTCTTGAAAATTTACAAAACTCCATCCTTATTGATGTTTATGTGGGTTCTCATTGACCCCATGCTGATGTAGGAACTACACGACCAGGTAGCAATTTCTTGCCCAAATTTTATTTGGAAGAAGGGGGAGGGAAAGGACTTACAAAGGAGATATATATATATATATATATATATTCATTAAAAAAAAAAAAAAATTAGAAGAAGCAACCAGAAATTAGATTCTTTCAGGAAGAGCTTCGCTGTCGGAAAGCATCCAATTTCAGACATTTCACAACAAAGTTTGAACAGAATGCCAGAAAAATCGTTTCGTTTTAGGGGAAGAAATTCTTGTAAAATCCGTGATAGTTCTCCCGTCTCCAGCAACATTGGACCTAAAGAACTGTCGGGTTCCAATTTCTAGTTCATGCTGTAAAGTATATAGAGTTACACTGATGCATGCAAGAAAGTAACTTTGACCAACAAATTCCAACTTTTTCACCGGAAAGAGAAGAGGAAAGAAGGAAAGGAAAGGAAAGAAACGATCCAATTCTAATATAAAGTATGAAAACAGAATGGTAGGAGGAACTCATGGAAGTTTAAGTTGAGATAAAGCACATCCATTGGTTTTCCCAATGTGAGAGAGAGAGATTAGAAACGCAGCAGCGCATGCTATAAACTCACCGGAGAAAGGCAGGTGCAGATCTGGAGTAGCGAGAGATCTCTTCCTATCGCAGGTAATAGCTGTCGCAGAGAAGCAGACAAGAGTGGCAGCAGACGGCATTTCTTCCCTGAGAGTGGCGGAGTGTGTATGTTGTGTGTGATAGTAGAGAATGAAGAATGGTGGAGTGAGGGTGGAGGGAATTCAATGGGAATTTAAGGAGGATTTTTTTTTTTTAAGAAAGTTTTATTTTAGACCAACGTGAAACATTGATGGCAAGAGTTGCACATTGCTCCTGAAGTCATGGATCATATATGCACCATAGTACCACCGACAAAATGACTGTGGACTAGGTTTTCGTATAAGAATAGTTCTCATATGTTCTAATCCATTTTTTTTCACTAAGAATCAGCAAGAAGACTTTATTAATAGAGGAAAAAAGAATTTGAGATTACAAACGACATTGAGCTACAAATCCACCTTCGGCATTGCCATCAGCAGAAATGCAACCCAAACAAAAAGAAAAAACTCAGAAATTAATTATAAAAATTTATATCTGGGTCTCTACTGAGCATCCCATGTTACATCCTCTGCAAAAAACAAAGGGATGATGTCCCAGTGGGTAGAAGTCATTGTTGCTGCAACATGCTTGGCTAACTTATCTTCAACACTATCGTTGTTGCAGCTTGCTTGGCCATGCGTTCTGATCCACAGTGATGGAATTCACATCAGAGTTTGTCTTTGGATGGATTCCATCTGTGTTAGTCAGACTCAGGACTTGATCCATTGTCATACATAATTTGACTGTTGCTCTTAATTGCTGCAACCCTTACTGGGAGTCAATGAAATGGAATTTTAGAAGGTGTTTTTGAAAATATCAATACCTAAGAAAAAAATATTCCATCTAATTAGATGCCAACGGGGATTATAGTTACTTGACAGCAACTCTAGTAGCAGTCAATTTTATTCATAATATCACAGCATTGTACATGTCATCGATAGGGCAGGAATCACACCCTTGGAACAAATTTGAAATTACATCACTCAAAATAAGATAATAATAAAAAATAAAAAAAACAATATCATTATCCAAAATAGATGTGAGCTTGGAGGGGGATGGAAGGGAATTAAGAAGATGAAGAGAGGGGCCGGGAGACTTCCTAAATTGATTCCCGCAAAGCGTTACATCATCATCCGAAAATATGGAAATGTGGGGATTGAGCTAGGGCTCACTCGCTCACGGAGAGGACAATTCCATGTGCACCCATCTCACTTTGTGAGTGCGAGCGTTCTTTTACTGCCATCAGATTGGATGGGCCCATCACAAGGGGTAGTGCATTACATTGTGGGATATGATGTTAATCAGATTCTAATCCGATGCTTCAAGTGATTCTTCTATTTGGGTTGTTCATCGTAGTTTCACTTTGATTACATAAGCAAAAATAAAAAATTTCTTAGGAAAAGCTACGCTTCACGTTCAGCTGACGTGTTTTGTTTCATTTTATGTGTCTTCTTGTCTGATGATGGTAATGCCCAACGTAAATAAGTAAATTACAATTTTTTTTATTTGGGCTGAGTTTTTGACTTTTTATATTCTTTCATTCATTCATAATATAATTCCTTTTGCTGATTTAAAAAATAAAAAATAAAAAAATAATCCCTTCTCATGGGTAGGCTGTTTCATTGGATCTAACAAATGATCCTTCTAAGTGTCATTATGCCTAGTGAAGTATGACGTTACTATTAATCATTTCATAATATATAGGTTCCTCCATGTCATAGAGGGAAAACATCTTATTGATAATTTGATATGATTTCAGCTTAAAATGAATAGAAGAAGTAGTTAAAATTACTAAAGATGCCTTTTTTTTATTTTAAATTCCTCTCATAAGCACAAAAATGAAATAAAAAAGAAGTATCAAGTTAAAGCTAATTTTCATGCCTTTGTTGCAATTCAAAATTTTAATAGATCCTTTTTTTTTTGGATAACATTTTTTATATAACAACCCTTTTTTTTTTTAATGTGCTAATTATGGGTATCCAAACTAGTTCCACAGGTCCGCATTGATTCCACAATCGCATAAATTGGGTTATACCGGGGTTGAATGATAACCATTCAATTTTCACCGAAAGCAATAAAGATCACTAAATACACCCATGTGAGTGGCCCTAAGAAAGTACGTGGAGTTGAACTCAAAACCACAGCATCTTAAGAAGAACATGAAACAACCATTTGTCATTCATTAACCAATGAAAAACCAATGTAAATTTTTCATTATCTTCTACCTTCTCCATATTTGTGAGTCTCACATGGATGTTATCCATATATCAAAGATACCTTCGAGCAAACACCCCCCCTCCACCCACCCAAAAGAAAAATATCCTACCCTCCTCTTCTAGTTATTTCGCTTATTCATGTTGCCGTTGGCTTCATTGTCTTCTTCGTCTTCAGGTTTGTCACTTTGGGTTAAACGTCACCTTGCACCCTGGCTATCAGGTATTGGGGAGTGAGAGTTGGGGAGTAAATGCTACCCAATGGCTTCGACGTTTAAAATTAATAATAGAATTATAGGAAGGTTTTCCTTCAAATCTAATTATTAATTTAAACCATAGTCCAAAATGATGAGATTCAAAAAGGAAGCTAGCACTGCATCAGTTTGGCTTGAATTTCTTTTCTTTTGGGTAATCATTTTTGGTGACCTGAATGCAAAAATAAAGTATTGATTTTGTATCCGATTGTGATCTATGGATGATATAAACATATAACCCTAAGTGGTGACCAAAAGTTTTATTATTCGTAAGTTAATTTGAGCTTAAAATGCTTTGCTCCCTTCTATAATTCATTTTAGAGAAAAGATGATCACATTACTAATTAGTTCTTTCGAAGTTAACGATTCCACCAATGGAAGATCAGCATGAAGAGACATGGCAGGATCACTCGAAAAAAAGAAAAAGGGGATTGAAAGAGTAACACAGCATGCATAGCCTTTTTCCTTCATTTATTCAGAACTCATTGAAACCAAACTATGCATATATAACTGATAAAACTCGTCGGAGTAGGGGAGACTTGACTTGGACAAGAAGATCATGTAGGTCCAGTAACAATGGGCCCAGCTGCAACATACCAATACATACTCTGACTCACTATTAATCTAGGAAGCCATACGCAAGTTCACTTAATTGGTAAATTAAGGAAGTTCTCCTCTCTGATTGGACCACCATGTGTAGTATAAGTGTATAACTCAAAGACTCTTCCCTGGTTACGTTTGGTAAGTCAATCTTGTGCTTCAACAATGGAAATTTTTTAAAAGGCTGTTCCCTTTTTTTTTTTTTTTTTTTTTTATAATATTCCCCAAGCTTAGAGACATTCATTTTCTTATCCATTTCATTAAAAAGGAAGAAAAATATTTAATAAATAAATAAATAGAATGAGAGTAAGCATAGAGTACACTTTAGGCTTAGAGAGCCTTTTCCTTTAATTAAAATAAAATGTTGTTATGGGGTCAAAATCATCTCGTGTCATAGCCCCACTAGTAATAGACTAGAATTTGTCTTCACCTACAATCCTTATATAGATTGTTGGCCACATGGTTAAATTTTCTCACTTAGAGGAGGTGCTAATGAAAAATATATCATTTTCTTTATAATAAATCATCATGATCAACATAATCATATAATATATTCTCTAAAAATCCCTATCAAAATAGTTTACTAATTAAAACATCAAATAATTATTTTAATACCTAAAAACTAGACTTGATTAATAAATGCGTAGATAGAAAATGTGCTAAATACCTTACCTTCTTGGAAAGATGATGACTATGTGGACATTAAAATGAGTATAGTTAGGAATAGATAATATTATTAATAATTATGTAATATGGAGTTAAGTCTTCTTAATATGTACTTAAGAGGTAGATTTAAATATTAAATGAAATTAGTGAAATGTGCCATTGAATGGAAATCTGTATTTTTTTTTTTATTATTTTTTTTTTTAAACCAAGTGAGAAAGAGGTGAAAATTTGCTACACTAGGAGAATCAGAAAAGAAGCGTTCTAAGGATGAGTTTGGTTAAATCTAACAGTTTTGACAAAAAAGATTTCTTCAAATATTTTTTCAAAGTCACGTAGAACCATCATTAAAAAATAAAATAAAATAAAACAAAATAAAATAATCTTTAACAAGGAAGACAAGTCAAACCAACAAAAAAACAAAATAATGAACCTTCCTAGATAAGCCTAATGAAAAGATTTCAGAAACACCAAAAATGGCTATTGAGGACGAAAAGAAGAAACCAGATTTGAATGTCCCAACTACAACAACCAAAATTGACCAAAGAAAAAAAAACAATGAAAATATGGCTCTCAAAGGGAATAATCAAGACAATCCACACCTAATGCTTCGCTCCTTCTCCCTATGGCACAACAAGACAATCCAATCCCTCCACAGTACTCCTTCACCCTTGTAAGAGCTTATGTTCTTAAGATCCTCTATTTATTAATCATGTTATGCCATTTCAAAGCTACCTCACCGAATTTCCTTGACACAATTCTCAAAACTTGCTGCGTTGTATTCTTTGGAATAATGGCTCATGTTGGAAATTGCAAGTACATAGAGACATACGATTGTAAATGTACGCATACACAATTATGGTTGTAGGATGCAATGGTGGGTCATATTGTTGGGTCAAGTGTGCAAATACGAGAAATAAATCGAACAAATAATCGTACACATACGCGAGGATTTCGTAATGATTAATTTGACCCAAATTCCTACATCCACTCGAGAGAACCTAAGAGTTTTATATTAGTCAGAAAATTTCTACTTAGGTTTTTTTTTTTGAAAGATATAATATACGTAGGTATACACCCTTGAAACCTAACTCCACCTTAACTTGGATTCTGCAAGCCACCTTAATTACCTTGATATCATTTGACAACTTCCAACCTAAAAGCCTTAGCTTAAGAAATAGAGGCCCTTCCTTGGGTCATAAATTCAGCAGATTCACAGTACTCGATCGATGTGAGACTAAGATCTCCCCGTTCCTGGCCATGGAGTTGCACTGATCATTATATCAACTTCCTCGAACTTTGGGTTATGGGCTCCCACATGGCCGGTGAACCGACAACCTATTTTTTTTTATATCATGATTGGGTAAAATGGACAAACATGAGAAAGAAATCAAACAATCATACATAAATAGGAAAAATTCGATGTGATTCAATACAAATGCCTTACATCTATCTCCTAGATGACTTATGAATTTTCCACTAACTAGAAAAGTTTACAACTAGTTGAGCCATTCCATATGTCTTGAAAAGCCCACATTTTCAATCAAGGTGAGGTAGCAAGATAGTCCACAGTACCACTAGCATGGAGCTGCCTTGTTGTTATATGTTATTCGATTTCTACTGGCACACTTAGTTCAGACATAAAATAATTTATCCAAATTAACCTTGGTATTTGACAAAATCCAAGAATGATTAAGCAACTTGTGTCCCCCCCCCCCCCAATCTTTTTGGGTTTATTTCTAATTTATGTTGGAGGTTTCAGATTAATCTTTCTAATGTATAAAGACACTACATTAAGCGTAACATAAATGTAAGTCTAATACAAAATGTTTATAATTCAGAGCATATCTAACGCAAGGTTCAGAATAATGTAACTCCCCAATGGTGGGGTTTTTTTTCCTTTTTTTTTTTTTTTTTTGCAAGTTAGTTCCTTCTAGTGATGGCAATGCCGTAGGTGAAAGGGGCTAATCTAGGTGTTTTTTAGTTTCTGATTTGGCCAGCTTCTTTGTATATTTATTTCTTTTTCTTTTTTTAATTCAAATGACCTTTTAAAGAAAAAAAGAAAAGAAAAAAAAATAATATATATATATATATATATATATAAACCTAGATTAAATTTCTACGAATCTAATAGAGAATAAGAAGACAAACTGAAAAACCAGAGCTCCCATGGAGACCTCTATCTTTGAAATCCCATTTTACGTTAATATATAAAAAAAAAAAAAATTAAAATAAATAAATAAAAATAGAATTATTAATCAGTTGAGGATTGATAGAGAATCTAAGAAGCGTGCAAATCTCGTGGTCATCAGACTGGTTTTCGTTGTGTGGGATCTTAGATTAATTTGTTAAATTTTAGTAGTTTAATAAAGATTGCAATCAAATAGATTATGGATCGGATCATAACCTCACCAGCTTTGTTGAAGACAAAGTTTGCAATCAAATAGATTATGGATTGGATAATAATCCCACCTTCTTTATAATTGAAGACAATTATTGGAAGGATCAGGGCCTCCAATTGAGTGACTCCATATGGGGATGGTGACAAATAGATGATCAGGACTGAATTCTTTTTGAATTAGCTACGTGCCAATTCTCCTCTGACTTGTCATGCAAGACCCCTCTTCTCCCCAACCTCAACGGAGAATAGGTTTTGGCTGCATATATACAAACTATGTGCGTGTGCAGAGATTCCTCTCAATCATATATAATATGTTCTCACATTCATCACACCGACCAAATTTTAGTTAATTCAAAAACAACAAAGAAAAGTAGGACCAAGAAATTATCATGAAAGTAATTCGAAAATTTATGAAAATAAAATTACGCAAAAGCCATTAAATTAGTCTCACTGTAGTGAAAACCTAAATGTTTTAACCCATGTAGGTTTACATTAGACCAACAAGATGGAAACACCTATGGTCATCTTAATACATTTAGATTTTCATAGAATTAACAAAGAATGTGTTGGATATATGTGTTCGTCATTTTATGTGTAGTTTTCGCTACTAATGTTGTTATATTGATATTTTGAAAATGTGATTCTAAAATATAAATGTAAGCAGAATCTTGCTCCGACTTCCATCAATTGTTTAAGCAATGAAGCCTCTTCGATGGCTATATTGGTCTCATGCATGAGACTATATCATTGCCATTATATTTGAACTTTGTGCATTTTTTGTGTGACAAATATTGATGGCTACTGTAGTTATATATCAATTCAATGTGTTGGATTTACGATGTTTATTTGAGAGAGGGAGAGAGAATATCATTTAGTTGTTGTTTTGATTGTTCATTCGTTGTTAAAGCAATACTTGGGTCTTCACTGCATGCATCTTCAAATCAAGCATTGTATTCCTTTAGAGAGGCATTGTGCTTGTGGTACAAAGAGATAACCTTAAACGTCACTTACTTCTATTTGAATACCTTAATGTCCATGAGGAAATGTTCATAGTTAGAAATTTTTATTTAATATCACTGCCATCAACAAGTGGTATCAAACCCATCCTCATATTCCACCAAAAGAAAAAACCCCATCCTCGTATGTAATAAGTTTTTAATTTGCTAAAACACTTTTGTTGGTTTCACTTTACTTGGACACCCCCACTACTATGGCCTGAATGCTTGGCACCTCTAAAGTTTGAAATTATTACTTGAAGCCCCATAAATCCTAATGGTGTGATTGTTGTTAGTTTTTGAATGAAAGAGACCATTTTACATTTACAAGTTATTGAACAAAAATTATGAAGTGAAAATGATATTGTAATAAAACTTAGTCCATTTACATTTAATTAAAAGACGTGACCAAAGTTCATATCATTAAAGGACCTAGAAAGCCCAAAAGAATATCAACAATGACCAACATGTCATTGTCTTCTACCTTGAGAGAAAACGGAACAGAACAGGAAAAAATAGTGTTTTGTCCAATTCCATCTTCGTATGGCTGCCAAATCAAGTGGCGGTCGATTATGAAAATTCTGGTGAAGATTTTTTATGATCCAGTGAACATGATGCCAACAGACTAATAGAAATTCTCTTACTTGTTGCCATTGATTGCCCTCTTCTTTATAGGCTTCCAAACTTCTCGAACAATGGCTTCTTCATTTTTATCTGTTGCTCCTCAAACGGAAAGCTTGTAGGATACCACCTACAAATTAGGGTATCAGTTAGTGATGGGCGGAGGTAGTGCTTGCAGTAGAGACTAGAGAGTCACTATTTTAGGGTTTTAGAGAAGAGAGAGGCTTCGTTCTTCTCCGGCTTTGTTCTTCACTGGTGGTAGATCACAACCTAGGTTGGGGCTTCGTTCTTCTCTAGCACCTGCAAATTGCCATAGAGCAAAGCGAGATTTACAATGGAGAGTTGTTCAATGATGAAATGGAAGGCAACTTCTCTTGTTTTGGTTAAAAGGTATAAGGGTCTATTCACTACCCTTAAAATGGTAGTTTGGGCATTTTAAAAATTTTTCAACCAATGATGTCATCACTAAATAATAACAAAGGCACTGTGTGTTAACAAATGTCTCTAGTTCGAGACTCCTCACGACTGATTTATTATACGGGTTAGGTGTGGTTGCGTGTAATCGGGGTTTACCTTCTATATTAGATGTCTTTCAGCGACGAAACCCATTTGAAGCCCAGCCCGTGGAATTCGAAGGCCAACCCCATGGATCAGTCCATCAGGGCAGCACCTTATCTAGCCCATCCCAAAACTCCACTGGAAGACCTAGACAGTGGGGCCAGTGTGTATTTTAAACCCATAATATATATATATATATATATTGGTAGAATTAAACCCATAATATTAAAGTGTTTATAAATGGGGCATATTCTCCTTGGGCTTTACCAATAAACCCATTTGAGTTTGTGAAAGCCTAGTTTGGACTTTTCATGATGAGTAAGCAAGTGAGAGTTGCAGTATCAAGCCCACAATGTTTCTTAAAGGATCTTGAAATGGGCCAGCTTTGGGGATTTATGTTTTTGGACTACAGAAATTGTTTCTTGGCCCATGAACATAAATAAAGTTACATATTCACATTATTACGGTTGAAACCCTGAATTTTGTTTTCTAAGAGTTAATTCTCGTATGTTTTTGAACTTGAAGGAAAGCATTTTAATTATCGAATGTTTGGCTATGGTTATGGGAAAATAAATCAACAAAGTAATTGAAATATGTATGTGATGCCTACCTCTCTCTTTAGAAATTCATGTAATTTATAGTACCATTGGTTAGTAGATTCTACACCTTGGGCTTACGATAATCATTATTAGAAGATTTGTTATATAAATGATTGAGCACACCTCTAGCGCAACAGTTAGCGGGAGCCTAGCTTCTGCACTGGATTGCTCTTTTGTTATATAAGATCATTAACTACTTTAATAATTCTTGGATTTCTCACAGAGATTGTAACATTTAAACTTGTTAAACATAAAAAAGGAAAAAAAAAAAATCCTAGATTTACAATAAATCCATTGATGATAATGATTTCTATTTAGAACTATAAATTTATGAACTGATAATTATTTGGAGCTATAAAACCATCTGCACATCTGTAGCCAAAGTGTGACTGATCATCCTCTCAAACCAGCTATTGATCATCACCTTGGTAAGCTATAGTCTCACCAATTACCTAGTGAGATACAAGCTCCTCCTCTGACAGATTCCTCCGTTTGATCTTTGGCCAAAACTATTCTACAGTCAAGTGGGGAGGGAGGTCTTGCAAGATGCGTTGAAGATAATTATTTATTTTAATGAATAAATAATATATTAAAAAATAAAAATAATAATTTATTGTTTATTACCTATTTGTCCCCATCCACACACATCACTTAAGTGGAGGGCCCTGATCCCTCCAGTGATGTTATGATCCAATCCATAATCTATTTGATTGCACACTTTTACCTTATACGGCCTCCGGCCCACTCAAACTAATAATTTGATTTTAAAAAAACAACATATCCCCATGGACCCCATCACGAATACCAATCTTACCAGGAGATGCACGCTTCATTGATTCTCCATATCAATCCACAATTGAATAATGCTCAATTTTCTGGACGGAATTCATAGAGGTCAAATGGATGCAAGTTGCTTAATCATCTTGGGTTTCGTCATATACCAAAGATTAATTTAAATTTTTTACTCTTTTTATTTTTGCAAATATTCTTTTCTGTTGTAACAGTGGAGAACAATATAGCTTACAACACAAAGGTTCCAGGCTAGTGGTCTACTGGTCTTGTGCTATCTTGTTACTTTTTCATTTTTCTTTTCTTTTGCTCACAATGGGTATTCAAACTTTTGATCTGACTAGTCATGTAAATTTTTATTGACCTCATAATCACATTAATTGAATTAAACTAGGGTTAAATGAAAATCATTCAATTTTCATTAAAAGTGATGAAGAGCACTAAACTCTCCAATGTGAGTGGGCCCAATGAGGTAAAAGAAGTCGAGCTCAGAACCACAAGCTTCCTAAGGTAAAGATCCCTTACCAACTCCACTACTCCCTTGAGGTTAACTATCTTGCTACCTCACTTTGGCTGAAAATAAAGATTTTCCTTGACCTATGAAACAGCTCAAGTAAGACCCACCGCCGGATCCTATGATCAAAATTATTATGTATATATGCATTTACTATAGTATATCTGATTTACCTAGGCAGAAGTTTTGAGGATTTGTGTCGAGGGAAAATCGATGAGAAAGCTTTGATATGTCATAACATGATTAACAGATAGAGTGTCTTAAGAGTTAGATTTAACCTTAAAAATATACAATATAATAATAAGAAAAAAGAAAAGATAATGTAAGAAGAAATTAGCGCGCACATTATACTAATGAGGAATTAAAAAATGATATTATCGATATGAGTCCACATGAGCCCCTCATGATGATCAGATTAGGAAAGAGTGTGTCAATATAGACCCCAATTCAGATTATAAGAGAAGGATTATAAAGAAATCTATATATATAAGTACACTGTAGCAATCTCCTTTCTATACAAGTTACATAACATTAGAGAAGTTTTTTTTTTTTTGAATCACCAAAGCTTCACCTAAATTTACCCAAACATTTTTATAGAACACTTTTCTTCTGATTCTCCCAATAAACTAAATTTTCGCTTCTCTTTCGACTGAAACAATTAGATAACCTCACTAGTTATGCCATCAGCAGCCATAGAAGAATCTTAAATGCTGATTAATGGAAGGAATGCAATTGTCTTCATCTGGAGGGAGGAGTACTACATGTTTTTCAAGTGTATGAAAATGAAGTAACAATTTCCTTTCAAAAAATTTCCAATACTAAAGTATAAGATTTATTTATTTTATTTATATTTTAAGAAAAGTATTTGACTAAATAAAATCACAGAAGAGAGAGAAGGGCTGTGTTGGATAATCAGGTCTTTATCTTGAGGAGGACCCCCAGCACATGTGTATATATACGTGATAATGAGACAAATGAATAGGGCGATCTCCATCATCCAAATATTTCCATATTTGGGATTTTTTTTTTTTTTAATGGTCAGGTCCAACCACCACTAGAAGGTGGGTGATCTAAATCATTCAAATATTTTCATATTTGGAAAGATTTTCTCCTCATGGTCCTACCACCACCAGAAGGTGGGGTCTCCATAGGGGAATTGACGATGGAGAATAAGAGGATGTCAAGGAGTATAGAGTCCAGCAAACAAGGCCATTACTTTAATATTGAATAGAGTGCAACCAAAAGATTATCCAAAACAATAGAAAAGAAACTTAAACCACTGTTTAAATGTGAAAACACAAAGTGAGGTATTTCAATTTTATTTTATTTATTATTATTATTTTCTTTTCGGTAAAGTAAATGTTGGTTGATATAGGATAAATTATCATATTATTATAACTTATTTTATATTGCATTAAGATTGTGTTTGGTAATCAAGAGAAAAAAGAAAAGAAATGAAAAGAAAAAAGAATCTAGAAAATAGAAGAAAAGAAATGAAATGATAAGAAAATAAAAAAAATTATGTATGTTTAACTATCAGTAGAAGAAAAGAAAAGTCTTTTTTTCTTTGTGTTTTATGCAATACTATTTTTTGACAGCAAAAGAAAACTTCATAATTCCTAAAATAAATTTTGAAATAAAAAAAAAAATAATAATAATCTCTTGATTTAGGACATACTAAACACAATGAGAATTTCTTAGACCAAGAAAATAGTACAAATTTTTGTACTTTTATTTTTCTTCATTCTTTTCTTCTCATGACTACCGAGCACAACCTAAATGTTTAATAACGAATGCATATTAAGGGGGAGGTAAAACCTCCTATTCAAATAAGGATTATCAATTATATGAAGGCTTATTGAAATTGATATAGATATTGGAGGTGAATTAGAAAATAGCATGGTGGGATTGTTGGTCCTAAGGAAGAGGTAAGTTCCATTACCCTCCTACAGTTTCATTTCCTTTTATGTGGTATCAGAGCAGGTTATGACTGCTACTAGATAAAGTTAGTTTTACTATGTGCCTCTGGTGTAGTTTTCTAATCCTGACCCCACCCCCATCAAAATGAAATCTATCATACACTTTTTCCCTTCTTAAGAAGAAAATCTTGTTAGAAATTGCATTAGTAATTTGTGATTTTTTATTATTTGGTCCAAGCTGTTATTGGGCCTTCAGTAAGTTCTGGCCTTACTCATAATTGGACTTTTATTAACTTCGTAACTCATTTATTCATAGGCTATGATTTTGGATTGAATCTTAGGAGAAATAGTGAGGAATGATTTGCATAGTCTAGGTCTTATTTCAAATATGATCTTATAAAGAACCAATTGAATGGCAATAATCCATGTATCTGACCCTATCTAACTGAGATTTTCTTGACTTGACCCTATCTAACTGAGATTTTCTTGACTTACTAATACTATGCTTCATTCCTTTTACTTTCCTTCTACTTTCATTTTAATTTCATTCATTTGGTTTCCTTCCTAAGTTTGTTATATTTGTTCTTGGTCTTGGACTAAATCCATCCTATTTTGGGGTTTGGACTTTTCGTAATATGATAGCCCATTTGTTTTTGTTTTTTGGGCGCCTATTGTTATTTACGTTCTATGGACTGAAATGGGCCAAAATATAATAAGATCTTTTGGGTAGTCTAAGATCAATTTATGGGTTTGGGTCCTGGTCCTTGTCCTTCATAAAAATTTGTTTAATAGTTAATCTGAAGGGGCAATAACCATCACTGCCCTATACTCAAACTATTTTTACTCAAAGTCTCAAAATGTAAGGGCTTACTTTGACCATTAGGAGTAGGTAACTCGTTCCATGTTTTTCTTTCTATTGCATTTTATCTTATCCTATCATATTTCGTTTTGCAATATTTG